>NC_091180.1:39119835-39156469 GCF_040958095.1 Procambarus clarkii | reverse complement strand
ATATATATATATATATATATATATATATATATATATATATATATATATATATATATATATATATATGTGTGTGTGTGTGTGTATATCACGAAAATAAACACGTGATTATATATATATATATATATATATATATATATATATATATATATATATATATATATATATATATATATATATATATATATATATATATATATATATATATATATATACATATAACAAAACAACACAAACAGTCTGGCTGGGACCACCCTCTAGTGGAAAAAGTAGCTGATGCCATGCTAAGCGTCGCAACATCAGACAAGGAGAAAGCCCGCCTCAGAGCAGTGCGTGCCCCCCCATGCAGGAGACTTCCTCCTGGCAGTACCCATGTCAGCAATGGGCACGCGCCTAGATCCAGAATCCCTTCGTGTAGCAGTGGCCCTCCGCCTTGGTGCCCCAATTCACACTGAATACAAGTGTATTTGCAACAAGGTGGAAGCAGACCAATACGGACTGCATGGGTTGCATTGCGGAAGCACAAAGGGCTGGCATGCAAGACACAACGAGGTCAATGACATCATCAAGAGAAGCCTCGTCTCAGCTGGGTGCCCAGCGGAGAGAGAACCTCGCATCCTAGGGGTCCAAAAACCCGGATTTCCCAGCACTTCGCCCTGATGGCATCACCATATACTCATGGAAGGAGGGTAGACAGTTGGTGTGGGACTACACATGTGTATCCACCCTGGCTGACACCTATGTACACTTCGGAGCTGATCAAGCAGGTGGGGCGGCCAACCACAGGGAAACAGCAAAATCACTCAAGTACAGGCGACTGGAAGGTCAATACCTCTTTGTTCCCATAGCGTCTGAGACGCATGGCCCCTGGGGAAAGAGTGCCTTGGGATTTCTCAAGGAATTGGGGTCCAAGCTCATTGACGTCACCAGAGACCCAAGGGCTTCCAGTTTTTTATTTCAGCGTCTCAGTGTGGCGATCCAGAGGGGAAATGCTTGCTGCGTCCTCGGTTCCTGTCGAGAAGCGGAGGAGCTTCAAGAGATCCATAACCTTTAGGCATTTGTCTTGTATGTTTTGTAACCTTTAAATACACAATAAAGGAAAAAAAAAAGGGGAAGAGGGTGGTAGGAGAAAAGCACACAGAAACTGTATTGGAGGGGACCCACATTCCCTCCAATGCGTTATGTGTGGTTTCCTCCGAGGCTATGGGTCCCCCTTCTTCCAGCCAGAGGTGGTACTCCATTCCCCAAATATATATATATATATATATATATATATATATATATATATATATATATATATATATATATATATATATATATTTTTTTTTTTTTTATTTTTTTTTAATTTTTATTTTTTTTTTTTTTTTGGGTACCACCTCTGGTGCCAATGTGGGGACCCATAGCCTCGGAGAAGAAAATAAAAAGTATTCAGAGGAGACCTTGTGGTTTCTCACTGAACACTAATATTATCTTCTCCTACCACCCCCATTCTTTTGTATGTACACATATATATTTGCTTTATTTGAACTTTGTTACAAAAAATGAGTTACATATAGGTTAAAAAGATGGTTATCATAGGTGGTCGAGTTCCTCCAGCTCCTCAGATGGCGGGCAGGAACCCTGGATGCATTGCGCATTTCCCCTCTGTATCGCCACGCTGAGGCGGTGGAAAAGAAAGCTGGCAGCTCTAGGGTCTAGAACCCAGTTATACATACATATATATATATATATATATATATATATATATATATATATATATATATATATATATATATATATATATATATATATATATATATATATATATATATATATGAGTCTTGGACACTCCGCGCCCGTCAGGAAAGACGGCTGAATGCCTACCACATGCGCTGCCTTAGACACATCTTGGACATCACCTGGCAGGACAAGGTGACAAACAACAACGTCTTGGGGAGAGCAAGAATCACCAGCATGTACACAATGCTGAAACAGAGACGAATGCGCTGGCTCGGGCACGTTGTGCGAATGGGCGACGGCAGGATCCCCAAGGATCTCCTGTATGGAGAGCTGAGGCAGGGAAAGCGTCCAGTAGGCAAGCCCCAGCTACGGTACAAAGACGTATGCAAAAGGGACCTGAAAGCCATGGACGTCGATCTCGCTATATGGGAGACACTGGCTGCAGACCGTTCAGCCTGGAGGCAGTCTGTTCAACGAGGTCTCTCCAAGTTCGAGGAGTCACTTGCCAAGGAATCGGAGGCAAAGAGACAGAGAAGGAAAGCCGGTAACCAGGAAGACAGACCAGAATCGGACTTCGTTTGTGCTCGGTGTGGGATGGACTGCCACTCTCGGATTGGCCTCATCAGTCACACCAGACGCTGCACCAGGATTGACAACTAGGGCGCAACTCCATAGTCTCCCGAGACTGAAGGATGCCTACTACTATATATATATATATATATATATATATATATATATATATATATATATATATATATATATATATATATATATATATATATATATATATATATATATATATATATATATGTTTGTGTGTAATAGCTTATATGCAAAATTATATTTTTTTTATTATTATTATTATTATTGTTATTATTAACTTAGAAACGTTTATATTTATACTTTCATTCATTCATGCCAACTGAGTGGAATGATGAAGAATAAGACGATTAGCAGTTATTGTACAAGACGAGACCCAGCAGCTGGAGCTAAATTGCAAGGAAACATAGACATATATAGTGGGATCTGTAAACATATGACAAGATGGGCAAAGTGATATACACACACACTGCTAATGAATCGAACCACTACTCAGTGACGGCAAGAACCTATCTGTGCCCCTGAGAGGAACATACAGAGAAATACAACAAGGCCATTCGATCATACGAATCATATATAAACTGAATTACACCAGCAGTTAGTGCTAAGATTGTGTATATGACTGCAGCCTTCATAAAGCTGCACTAACATCATTCATAATGTTGAATGCAAAATGCAGATTGGCATAATTTTCTGCTTCTATTTAAATTTTTTCTATAATTACTACTTCTCTTGTTATTGACGAAGCTAAACATAACATTGCTTGAGTCTAAATGCTTGGAAGCCTGACACTCAAATGTTGCATAGATTTGAAAAGGCACATTTTCAATGAGAGAATAATGAACAACTGGAATGATTTATTAAGATAGATGAAGTTTTTTTTCAATAAACAGAACATATAGACATACACACGCTTGTATATTTCAAAGGTAATAATACGAGCTGTCGAAGGTACACGTCTTCGACTACAGGTAATAAGGTAAATAATACTATTACAAGTAAACTAGGAAAGGGTGGTTTTCACCTTAACTTTTGCAATTATAATACCCACAAGTAATATTATATTAAAGAGTGATGGGTTAAGCCACCTGAATTAATTGAGAAAATTAATAAACAGGATCCATCATTTTGCTATCATTCGTCCACAGTAGAAGATCAAAATGAAAGTTCTAGATATCAACTTACACAAAACACTTAATGATTTCCTGTTAAACGATTTAGGTCATGACTATCAACTATGTCAACTGGATGATATTGGCATGTTCATGGACTACATCAAAATGGGTCGATTTCAGGTAGCTTTCTCCCATTAACTCACCTTCTGAGGTCCCTATCTGTATTACTCTCTCCCATAATCTTGCATGTTTTCACCATCAACCTTTCCAATTACTTTTTCACTCCATCTTTTTTTGTTTGTAATCCTGTTTCCTCCTTAAACACTCCTTTGTTCTTGGTCGTCAGTTTTCCAATACCGTCTTCTTCTACTCTTCTAGGTCTCTTCAACCTTACTAACGCCATTATCTGCTAACTCGTCTCTCATTTAATTAACACAAGGAGATAATAGTAATGTAACGGCAGTGGGAACTTCAATACAGACCTTGCATGGTAAGACGAATTACCTTGTCTTGTTGTGGCATTTTATGGTTCCAAGGTCCTGTGTTAATGGAAGACTGCCGAGTGAGTTACTGTTTAATCTCAATACTTTTTTATCGCAATCTGGACAGCCTCTGAGACTTATTTTTGCTCCCATTCAACTACTATCACCACAGCTTTTTAAGTTTTCTTTTACCCCAACAAGAAGATTTCTAATTAAAAATTTAAGCCCTTTATATTGTATAGTTTATTATTTATTTCCAAGTTTCCTTGTATTTGAGCTCCAGCAGATTTTTCAGAGGTTTTGGAGAAGGATGCTGAGAGACTACAGACAAAAACATTAGAAAAAAAAGACACGAAGCAAGATGGAAAAAATCAGACTGTAAAACTTTGAAACATGCCATTAAAAATTGTATAACGTTGGAAATACGTAAGCACATTTAACGATTAATGAATGATACATTTGACATCATAGATTTAGAATTTGAAGTACAGACAAAAACGCAAATATATACAGAATATATAATTAATGTTTCGTTTAAAACACCGAGACACAATTTATGCATTAAAGATCACTCCGAAAAAATGTACCAACGCGACCAGCGAAATATAGACTATATCTACGCCATATGTTATTTTTTTTCTTAACATATCTGATACAATATGTTGCACTTATCCTACAGCGGTCCACTCTTTATTATTTTATCATATATCAGCTTAGTTTCCAATATGTGAGGACAACTTGCCAACAATCACCTAGGTCAATACACAGAGCGTAATTACACTAACGTGACTGCATCATGGGGCATTCTGTGAAAATCCTGTTTCTGAGGCTTCAGTGGAAGCCTCAGAAAACCCTCGTGTGTTCCGGAGAACTCCAGGTTGCAATCCTTATACCATGTCTAGGCCTGGTTAACTAAGGCGTGTGCGTAATAACACCCACCGCATAGGTTCAAACCTTCATAACGGCTCCAACGGATTTTCTCAATCAGGTAGATAGTGTTGGGTCCCCGTGATCCCAACACCAAAGCGGTTACACATAAATGTTTATGTTAAGAACGATATTTTGATGAAATACTCAATGATATTCACCAATGATCTTAAGAAGATCCTTGCGACGTGCGAGTGTTCACTCTGGGTCTCAAGAGAGCGGTGGTGCATGGTGTGGTAGTGGAGGTCTGGCAGGGGTGGGTCGCCAGGGACGACTTTCCAACGGGAGACTCTACACTAGAATGATTCACCTTCACCACGTCACCCAATATTCCTCTCTCCTTCCTTGCCCCTCATTCTCTCGATCACTCTTAATTTACTTTTGACCCATTATAAATTACAGGCTCGCCAAACCTCCTGTGAGGATGTGTGCATTCACGTGTGTGTGTGTGTGTGTGTGTATTCACCTAGTTATGTATTCACCTAGTTGTGTTTGTGGGGGTTGAGCTTTGCTCTTTCGGCCCGCCTCTCAACTGTCAATCAACTGTTTACTAACTATTATTTTTCCACAAAACACACACACACCCCAGGAAGCAGCCAGTGACAGCTGACTAACTCCCAGGTACCTATTTTCTGCTAGGTAACAGGGGCATTCAGGGTGAAAGAAACTTTGCCCATTTGTTTCTGCCTCGTGCGGGAATCGAACCCGCGCCACAGAATTACGAGTCCTGCGCTCTTTCCACCAGGCTACGAAGCCTCTGTGTGTGTGTGTGTGTGTTGTGTGTGTGTGTGTGTGTGTGTGTGTGTGTGTGTGTGTGTGTGTGTGTGTGTGTGTGTGTGTGTGTGTGTGTGTGTGTGTGTCTCCACCACATCACTGCCTAATGCATTCCATCCGTTAACTACTCTGACACTGAAAAAGTTCCTTCTAACGTCTCTGTGGCTCATGTGAGTACTCAGTTTCCACCTGTGTCCCCTTGTTCGCGTCCCACCAGTGTTGAATAGTTTATCCTTGTTTACCCTGTCGATTCCTCTGAGGATTTTGTAGGTTGTGATCATGTCCACCCTTACTCTTCTGTCTTCCAGTGTCGTAAGGTGCATTTCCCGCAGCCTTTCCTCGTAACTCATGCCTCTTAGTTCTGGGACTAGTCTAGTGGCATACCTTTGGACTTTTTCCAGCTTCGTCTTGTGCTTGACAAGGTACGGGCTCCATGCTGGGGCCGCATACTCCAGGATTGGTCTTACATATGTGGTGTACAAGATTCTGAATGATTCCTTACACAGGTTCCTGAACGCTGTTCTGATGTTAGCCAGCCTCGCATATGCCGCAGACGTTATTCTTTTTATGTGGGCTTCAGGAGACAGGTTTGGTGTGATATCAACTCCTAGATCTTTCTCTCTGTTAGTTTCATTAAGTACTTCATCTCCTATTCTGTATCCTGTGTTTGGCCTCCTATTTCCACCACCTAGTTTCATTACTTTGCATTTACTCGGGTTGAACTTCAACAGCCATTTGTTGGACCATTCACTCAGTCTGTCTAGGTCATCTTGTAGCCTCCTACTATCGTCCTCAGTTTCAACCCTCCTCATAATTTTTGCATCATCGGCAAACATTGAGAGAAACGATTCTATACCCTCTGGAAGATCATTTACATATATCAGAAACAGTATAGGTCCAAGGACTGACCCCTGCGGTACTCCACTCGTAACGTCTCGCCAATCTGAGACCTCACCCCTCACACTGACTCGTTGTCTCCTGTTACTTAGGTATTCCTGTATCCAACGGAGTACCTTCCCTTTCACTCCAGCCTGCATCTCCAGTTTTTTTCACTAGCCTCTTGTGTGGCACTGTGTCAAAGGCTTTCTGACAATCCAAAAATATGCAGTCTGCCCACCCTTCTCTTTCTTGCCTTATTTTTGTTGCCTGGTCGTAGAATTCAAGTAACCCTGTGAGGCAGGACCTGCCATCCCTGAATCCATGTTGATGCTGTGTTACAAAGTTCTTTCGCTCCAGATGTTCCACTAGCTTTCTTCGCACAATCTTCTCCATCAACTTGCATGGTATGCAGGTTAGGGACACTGGTCTGTAATTCAGTGCCTCCTGTCTATCCCCTTTCTTGTATATCGGGACTACGTTAGCTGCTTTCCAAATTTCTGGCAGTTCCCCTATTGCCAGTGATTTGTTATACACCATGGAGAGCGGGAGGCACAGTTCTTCTGCTCCTTCCTTTAGTATCCAAGGGGAGATTCCATCTGGACCTATAGCCTTTGTCACATCCAATTCTAGTAAACACTTCCTTACTTCCCCGCTGGTAATCTCAAACTCTTCCAGTGGTTCCTGGTTAGCTATTCCCTCTCTTATCTCTGGGATTTCTCCTTGCTCCAAGGTGAAGACCTCCTGGAATTTCTTATTCAGTTCCTCACACACTTCCTTGTCGTTTGTAGTGAATCCTTCTGCCCCTAACCTTAATTTCATAACCTGTTCCTTTACTGTTGTTTTTCTCCTGATGTGGCTATGCCGCAATTTAGGCTGAGTCTTTGCCTTGCTTGCGATGTCATTTTCGTATTGTCTTTCTGCCTCTCTTCTCATCCTAACATATTCATTCCTGGCATTCTGGTATCTTTCTCTGCTCTCTAGTGTCCTGTTATTCCTATAGTTTCTCCATGCCCTTTTACTTTGCTGCTTAGCTAGCCTACATCTCTGATTAAACCATGGGTTTCTCATCTTCATTTCACTGTTTTCCTTTTGGACTGGGACAAACTTGTTTGCTGCATCCTTGCATTTTTGCGTGATGTATTCCATCATATCTTGGGCCGTCTTTTCCCTGAGCTCTGTTTCCCATGCTATATCTGCTAGGCATTTTCTTATCTCCTCATAGTTTCCCTTTCGGTATGCTAACCTTTTGGTTTCGGTATCCCTTCTCGAGTTCAATAACCCTTCTTCAATCAGGTACTCAAACACCAATACACTGTGGTCGCTCATTCCTACTGGGTCCTCAAAACTGATTTCTCTTATGTCAGAGTCGTTCAGGGTGAAAACCAGGTCGAGTCTCGCTGGTTCGTCGTTTCCTCTCATCCTTGTGGGTTCACTGACATGCTGGGTTAAGAAGTTTCTAGTCGCCACCTCCAGTAGTTTGGCTCTCCACGTATCCTCGCCTCCATGCGGTTCCTTGTTCTCCCAATCAATCCTGCCGTGATTGAAGTCCCCCATGATGAGCAGGTGGGATCTATTTCTACAGGCAGAAGAGGCTGCCCTATCAATTATAGTGTTAACTGCCATGTTGTTGCTTTCGTACTCTTGACTGGGTCTTTTGTCATTTGGTGGAGGATTATATATTACTGCTACTACTATCCTTGGTCCTCCCATTGTCATGGTGCCTGCTATGTAGTCTCTGAAACCCTCACAGCCCGGGATAGCCATCTCCTTAAAACTCCATTCCTTTCTCATGAGTAGGGCCACTCCTCCTCCTCCCCTACCTTCCCTCTCTTTCCTTATTATTGTGTACTCCTGGGGAAACACGGCATTCGTTATGATTCCAGAGAGTTTTGTTTCAGTGAGTCCAATTACATCTGGGTTCACTTCTTGTGCTCTTTCCCTTAGTTCACTTGCCTTGCTTGTGATCCCATCTATGTTCGAGTACATTGCCCTGAAACTAACTCTCTTCTGCTTCTCCTCTGGGGAGGACCTGTGGGGTTTGGGGTGAGCGGGAGCTGGGAGGATCTGGTATGGGGAGACTGGTGGAGGAGGAAGGGCTTGGGGGGGTAGCGGGGAGGGGGAGGGTAGGGGGAGTGGGTGAGGGGGGGGAGGGGGAGGGTAGGGGGAGTGGGTGAGAGGGGGGAGGGGGAGGGTAGGGGGAGTGGGGGTGTGTGTGTGTGTGTGTGTGTGTGTGTGTGTGTGTGTGTGTGTGTGTGTGTGTGTGTGTGTGTGTGTGTGTGTGTGTGTGTGTGTGTGTGTGTGTGTGTGTGTGTGTGTGTGTGTGTGTGTACTCACCTAGTTGTACTTACCTAATTGTGCTTGCGGGGGTTGAGCTCTGGCTCTTTAGTCCCGCCTCTCAACCGTCAATCAATACGTGTACAGGTTCGTGAGCCTTTTGGGCTCTATCATATCTACACTTGAAACTGTGTATGGAGTCAGCCTTCACAACGTCACTCCCTAATGCATTCCATTTCTCAACCACTCTGACACTAAAAAAGTTCTTTCTAATATCTCTGTGGCTCATTTGGGCACTCAGTCTCCACCTGTGTCCCGTAGTGCGTGTGCCCCTTGTGTTAAATAGCCTGTCTCTATCTACCCAGTCGATTCCCTTGAGAATCTTGAATGTGGTGATCATCTCCCTCCCCTAACTCTTCGGTCTTCCAACGAAGTGAGTTGGTCTTCCAACTGGCATATGCTGCTGATGTTATCCTCTTGATATGAGATTCAGGGGACAGGTCTGGCGTGATATCAACCCCCAGGTCTTTCTCTCTCTCTGACTCTTTAAGTAACTAATCTCCCAAATGATGCCTTGTATCTGGTCTCCTGCTTCCTACCCCTATCTTCATTACATTACATTTGCTTGGGTTAAACTCTAACAGCCATATGTTCAACCATTCCTGCAGCTTGTTCAGGTCTTCTTGAAGCCTCAAGCTGTCCTCCTCTGTCTTAATCCTTCTCATAATTTTGGTGTCGTCAGTAAACATTGAGAGGAATGAGTCTATACCCTCTGGGAGATCATTTACGTATATCAGAAAAAGGATAGGTCCAAGCACAGAGCCCTGTGGGACTCCACTGGTGACTTCACGCCATTCTGAGGTCTCACCCCTGTGTGTGTGTGTACTCACCTAGTTGTACTCACCTAGTTGTGCTTGCGGGGGTTGAGCTCTGGCTCTTTGGTCCCGCCTCTCAACCGTCAATCAACAGGTGTACAGATTCCTGAGCCTATTGGGCTCTATCATATCTACACTTGAAACTGTGTATGGAGTCAGCCTCCACCACATCACTTCCTAATGCAGCCCATTTGTCAACCACTCTGACACTAAAAAAGTTCTTTCTAATATCTCGGTGGCTCATTTGGGCACTCAGTTTTCACCTGTGTCCCCTAGTGCGTGTGCCCCTTGGGTTAAATAGCTTGTCTTTATCAACGCTCTCGATTCCCATGAGAATCTTGAATGTGGTGATCATGTACCCCCTAACTCTTCTGTCTTCCAACGAAGTGAGATATAATTCCCGTAGTCTCTCCTCGTAGCTCATACCTCTCTGCTCGGGTACTAGTCTGGTGGCAAACCTTTGAACCTTTTCCAGTTTAGTCTTGTGCTTGCCTAGATATGGACTCCATGCTGGAGCCGCATACTCCAGGATTTGTCTGACATATGTGGTATATAATGTTCTGAAAGATTCCTTACACAAGTTTCTAAAGGTCGTTCTTATGTTAGCCAACCTGGCATACGCTGCTGATGTTATTCTCTTGATATGAGCTTCAGGAGATAGGTCTGGCGTAATATCAACTCCCAAGTCTTTTTCTTTCTCTGACTCTTGAAGGATTTCCTCTCCCAGATGATACCTTGTATTTGGCCTCCTGCTCCCTACACCTATCTTCATTACATTACATTTGGTTGGGTTGAACTCTAACAACCACTTGTTCGACCATTCCTTTAATTTGTCTAGGTCTTCTTGAAGCCTCAAACAGTCCTCTTCTGTCTTAATCCTTCTCATAATTTTGGCATCATCCGCAAACATTGAGAAAAATGAATCTATACCCTCCGGGAGATCATTTACATATATCAGAAACAAGATAGGACCGAGTACAGAGCCCTGTTGGACTCCACTGGTGACTTCACGCCAATCAGAGGTCTCACCCCTCACCGTAACTCTCTGCTTCCTATTGTTTAGGTACTCCCTTATCCATTGGAGCACCTTACCAGCTACACCTGCCTGTCTCTCCAGCTGTGTATATGTGTGTACTCACCTATTTGTGCTTGCAGGATCGAGCATTGACTCTTGGATCCCGCCTTTCCAGCTATCGGTTGTTTACTGCAATGACTCCTGTCCCATTTCCCTATCATATCTAGTTTTAAAAGTATGGATAGTATTTGCTTCCACAACCTGTTCCCCAAGTGCATTCCATTTTTCCACTACTCTCACGCTAAAAGAAAACTTCCTAACATCTCTGTGACTCATCTGAGTTTCCAGTTTCCACCCATGTTCCCTCGTTCTGTTATTATTACGTGTGAACATTTCATCTATTTCCACTTTGTCAATTCCCCTGAGTATTTTATATGTCCCTATCATATCTCCTCTCACCCTTCTTTTCTCTAGTGTCGTAAGGTTCAGTTCCTTCAGACGCTCTTCATATCCCATCCCTCGTAACTCTGGGACAAGCCTTGTCGCAAACCTCTGAACCCTCTCCAGTTTCTTTATGTGATTCTTCAGGTGGGGGGCTCCATGATGGCGCAGCATACTCTAAGACGGGTCTCACGTAAGCAGTGTAAAGCGCCCTAAAAGCCTCCTCATTTAGGTTTCTGAATGAAGTTCTAATTTTCGCCAGTGTAGAGTACGCTGCTGTCGTTATCCTATTTATATGGGCATCAGGAGTTAGATTAGGTGTCACATCCACTCCCAGGTCTCTATCTCGAATCGTTACAGGTAGGCTGTTCCCCTTCATTGTGTACTGTCCCTTTGGTATCCTGTCACCTGATCCCATTTCCATAACTTTACATTTACTGGTGTTAAACTCCAGTAGCCATTTCTCTGACCATCTCTGCAACCTGTTTAAGTCCTCTTGGAGGATCCTACAATCCTCGTCTGTCACAACTCTTCTCATTAATTTTGCGTCATCCGCAAACTATTGACATGTATGATTCCACTCCTGTAAACATATCATTTACGTAAATTAGAAAGAGGATTGGTCCCAGCACCGATCCTTGAAGTACTCCACTTGTTACTGTTCGCCAGTCCGACTTCTCGCCCCTTACCATTACCCTCTGGCTCCTTCCTGTTAGGTAGTTCTTCACCCATACTAGGGCCTTTCCGCTTACTCCTGCCTGCCTCTCAAGTTTGTATAGCAGTCTCATGTGCGGTACTGTGTCAAAGGCCTTTTGGCAGTCAAGAAATATGGAATCTGCCCAGCCTTCTCTGTCCTGCCTTATCCTTGTTACTTTATCATAGAATTCTAAAAGGTTTGTTAGGGATGATTTCCCTGTCCAGAACCCATGTTGGTGCTTGTTTACAAACCCAATACTCTCCAGGTGCTCAACAAGTCTTAGCCTAATTATTCTTTCAAGTATTTTGCAGGGGATGCTTGTCAGTGATACGGGTCTGTAGTTAAGTGCCTCCTCCCTATCACCTTTCTTGAAAATCGGCACGACATTTGCCCCCTTCCAGCAACTGGGCAATTCTCCCGACATCGGTGACTCATTAAAGATCATTGCCAGAGGCACGCTGAGAGCCTGCGCTACCTCTTTAAGTATCCACGGTGATACTTTGTCTGGTAAAACAGCTTTATTTGCATCCAGTGTTGTCAACTGTTTCATTACCTCCTCTGCTGTCACCTCTATATCTGAAAGTCTTTCATCTAGGGTAATCGCTTCTAACAATGGGAGCTGCTCAGGCTCGGTTGTGAACACTCCATGGAATTTTGCATTCAGTACCTCGCAGATTTCCTTGTCGCTTTCTGTATATGCCCCTTCTGTTTTCCTCAGTCTTGTCACTTGGTCATTTACCGACATCTTCCTTCTTATATGGCTATGTAGTTATTTAGGTTGCTTTTTCGCTTGTGTGTGTGTGTGTGTGTGTGTGTGTGTGTGTCCTTACCAATTTGTACTCACCTATTTGTGCTTGGAGGGTTGAGCTTTGGCTCTTTGGTCCTGCCTCTCAACTGTCAATCAACTGGTGTACAGGTTCCTGAGCCTACTGGGCTCTATCATATCTACATTTGAAACTGTGTATGGAATCAGCCACCACCACATCACTGCCTAATGCATTCCATCCGTTAACTACTCTGACACTGAAAAAGTTCCTTCTAACGTCTCTGTGGCTCATGTGAGTACTCAGTTTCCACCTGTGTCCCCTTGTTCGCGTCCCACCACTGTTGAATAGTTTATCCTTGTTTACCCTGTCGATTCCTCTGAGGATTTTGTAGGTTGTGATCATGTCCACCCTTACTCTTCTGTCTTCCAGTGTCGTAAGGTGCATTTCCCGCAGCCTTTCCTCGTAACTCATGCCTCTTAGTTCTGGGACTAGTCTAGTGGCATACCTTTGGACTTTTTCCAGCTTCGTCTTGTGCTTGACAAGGTACGGGCTCCATGCTGGGGCCGCATACTCCAGGATTGGTCTTACATATGTGGTGTACAAGATTCTGAATGATTCCTTACACAGGTTCCTGAACGCTGTTCTGATGTTAGCCAGCCTCGCATATGCCGCAGACGTTATTCTTTTTATGTGGGCTTCAGGAGACAGGTTTGGTGTGATATCAACTCCTAGATCTTTCTCTCTGTTAGTTTCATTAAGTACTTCATCTCCTATTCTGTATCCTGTGTTTGGCCTCCTATTTCCACCACCTAGTTTCATTACTTTGCATTTACTCGGGTTGAACTTCAACAGCCATTTGTTGGACCATTCACTCAGTCTGTCTAGGTCATCTTGTAGCCTCCTACTATCGTCCTCAGTTTCAACCCTCCTCATAATTTTTGCATCATCGGCAAACATTGAGAGAAACGATTCTATACCCTCTGGAAGATCATTTACATATATCAGAAACAGTATAGGTCCAAGGACTGACCCCTGCGGTACTCCACTCGTAACGTCTCGCCAATCTGAGACCTCACCCCTCACACTGACTCGTTGTCTCCTGTTACTTAGGTATTCCTGTATCCAACGGAGTACCTTCCCTTTCACTCCAGCCTGCATCTCCAGTTTTTTTCACTAGCCTCTTGTGTGGCACTGTGTCAAAGGCTTTCTGACAATCCAAAAATATGCAGTCTGCCCACCCTTCTCTTTCTTGCCTTATTTTTGTTGCCTGGTCGTAGAATTCAAGTAACCCTGTGAGGCAGGACCTGCCATCCCTGAATCCATGTTGATGCTGTGTTACAAAGTTCTTTCGCTCCAGATGTTCCACTAGCTTTCTTCGCACAATCTTCTCCATCAACTTGCATGGTATGCAGGTTAGGGACACTGGTCTGTAATTCAGTGCCTCCTGTCTATCCCCTTTCTTGTATATCGGGACTACGTTAGCTGCTTTCCAAATTTCTGGCAGTTCCCCTATTGCCAGTGATTTGTTATACACCATGGAGAGCGGGAGGCACAGTTCTTCTGCTCCTTCCTTTAGTATCCAAGGGGAGATTCCATCTGGACCTATAGCCTTTGTCACATCCAATTCTAGTAAACACTTCCTTACTTCCCCGCTGGTAATCTCAAACTCTTCCAGTGGTTCCTGGTTAGCTATTCCCTCTCTTATCTCTGGGATTTCTCCTTGCTCCAAGGTGAAGACCTCCTGGAATTTCTTATTCAGTTCCTCACACACTTCCTTGTCGTTTGTAGTGAATCCTTCTGCCCCTAACCTTAATTTCATAACCTGTTCCTTTACTGTTGTTTTTCTCCTGATGTGGCTATGCCGCAATTTAGGCTGAGTCTTTGCCTTGCTTGCGATGTCATTTTCGTATTGTCTTTCTGCCTCTCTTCTCATCCTAACATATTCATTCCTGGCATTCTGGTATCTTTCTCTGCTCTCTAGTGTCCTGTTATTCCTATAGTTTCTCCATGCCCTTTTACTTTGCTGCTTAGCTAGCCTACATCTCTGATTAAACCATGGGTTTCTCATCTTCATTTCACTGTTTTCCTTTTGGACTGGGACAAACTTGTTTGCTGCATCCTTGCATTTTTGCGTGATGTATTCCATCATATCTTGGGCCGTCTTTTCCCTGAGCTCTGTTTCCCATGCTATATCTGCTAGGCATTTTCTTATCTCCTCATAGTTTCCCTTTCGGTATGCTAACCTTTTGGTTTCGGTATCCCTTCTCGAGTTCAATAACCCTTCTTCAATCAGGTACTCAAACACCAATACACTGTGGTCGCTCATTCCTACTGGGTCCTCAAAACTGATTTCTCTTATGTCAGAGTCGTTCAGGGTGAAAACCAGGTCGAGTCTCGCTGGTTCGTCGTTTCCTCTCATCCTTGTGGGTTCACTGACATGCTGGGTTAAGAAGTTTCTAGTCGCCACCTCCAGTAGTTTGGCTCTCCACGTATCCTCGCCTCCATGCGGTTCCTTGTTCTCCCAATCAATCCTGCCGTGATTGAAGTCCCCCATGATGAGCAGGTGGGATCTATTTCTACAGGCAGAAGAGGCTGCCCTATCAATTATAGTGTTAACTGCCATGTTGTTGCTTTCGTACTCTTGACTGGGTCTTTTGTCATTTGGTGGAGGATTATATATTACTGCTACTACTATCCTTGGTCCTCCCATTGTCATGGTGCCTGCTATGTAGTCTCTGAAACCCTCACAGCCCGGGATAGCCATCTCCTTAAAACTCCATTCCTTTCTCATGAGTAGGGCCACTCCTCCTCCTCCCCTACCTTCCCTCTCTTTCCTTATTATTGTGTACTCCTGGGGAAACACGGCATTCGTTATGATTCCAGAGAGTTTTGTTTCAGTGAGTCCAATTACATCTGGGTTCACTTCTTGTGCTCTTTCCCTTAGTTCACTTGCCTTGCTTGTGATCCCATCTATGTTCGAGTACATTGCCCTGAAACTAACTCTCTTCTGCTTCTCCTCTGGGGAGGACCTGTGGGGTTTGGGGTGAGCGGGAGCTGGGAGGATCTGGTATGGGGAGACTGGTGGAGGAGGAAGGGCTTGGGGGGGTAGCGGGGAGGGGGAGGGTAGGGGGAGTGGGTGAGGGGGGGAGGGGGAGGGTAGGGGGAGTGGGTGAGAGGGGGGAGGGGGAGGGTAGGGGGAGTGGGGTGTGTGTGTGTGTGTGTGTGTGTGTGTGTGTGTGTGTGTGTGTGTGTGTGTGTGTGTGTGTGTGTGTGTGTGTGTGTGTGTGTGTGTATGTGTATGTGTGTGTGTGTGTGTGTGTGTGTGTACTCACCTAGTTGTACTTACCTAATTGTGCTTGCGGGGGTTGAGCTCTGGCTCTTTAGTCCCGCCTCTCAACCGTCAATCAATACGTGTACAGGTTCGTGAGCCTTTTGGGCTCTATCATATCTACACTTGAAACTGTGTATGGAGTCAGCCTTCACAACGTCACTCCCTAATGCATTCCATTTCTCAACCACTCTGACACTAAAAAAGTTCTTTCTAATATCTCTGTGGCTCATTTGGGCACTCAGTCTCCACCTGTGTCCCGTAGTGCGTGTGCCCCTTGTGTTAAATAGCCTGTCTCTATCTACCCAGTCGATTCCCTTGAGAATCTTGAATGTGGTGATCATCTCCCTCCCCTAACTCTTCGGTCTTCCAACGAAGTGAGTTGGTCTTCCAACTGGCATATGCTGCTGATGTTATCCTCTTGATATGAGATTCAGGGGACAGGTCTGGCGTGATATCAACCCCCAGGTCTTTCTCTCTCTCTGACTCTTTAAGTAACTAATCTCCCAAATGATGCCTTGTATCTGGTCTCCTGCTTCCTACCCCTATCTTCATTACATTACATTTGCTTGGGTTAAACTCTAACAGCCATATGTTCAACCATTCCTGCAGCTTGTTCAGGTCTTCTTGAAGCCTCAAGCTGTCCTCCTCTGTCTTAATCCTTCTCATAATTTTGGTGTCGTCAGTAAACATTGAGAGGAATGAGTCTATACCCTCTGGGAGATCATTTACGTATATCAGAAAAAGGATAGGTCCAAGCACAGAGCCCTGTGGGACTCCACTGGTGACTTCACGCCATTCTGAGGTCTCACCCCTGTGTGTGTGTGTACTCACCTAGTTGTACTCACCTAGTTGTGCTTGCGGGGGTTGAGCTCTGGCTCTTTGGTCCCGCCTCTCAACCGTCAATCAACAGGTGTACAGATTCCTGAGCCTATTGGGCTCTATCATATCTACACTTGAAACTGTGTATGGAGTCAGCCTCCACCACATCACTTCCTAATGCAGCCCATTTGTCAACCACTCTGACACTAAAAAAAGTTCTTTCTAATATCTCGGTGGCTCATTTGGGCACTCAGTTTTCACCTGTGTCCCCTAGTGCGTGTGCCCCTTGGGTTAAATAGCTTGTCTTTATCAACAGCTCTCGATTCCCATGAGAATCTTGAATGTGGTGATCATGTACCCCCTAACTCTTCTGTCTTCCAACGAAGTGAGATATAATTCCCGTAGTCTCTCCTCGTAGCTCATACCTCTCTGCTCGGGTACTAGTCTGGTGGCAAACCTTTGAACCTTTTCCAGTTTAGTCTTGTGCTTGCCTAGATATGGACTCCATGCTGGAGCCGCATACTCCAGGATTTGTCTGACATATGTGGTATATAATGTTCTGAAAGATTCCTTACACAAGTTTCTAAAGGTCGTTCTTATGTTAGCCAACCTGGCATACGCTGCTGATGTTATTCTCTTGATATGAGCTTCAGGAGATAGGTCTGGCGTAATATCAACTCCCAAGTCTTTTTCTTTCTCTGACTCTTGAAGGATTTCCTCTCCCAGATGATACCTTGTATTTGGCCTCCTGCTCCCTACACCTATCTTCATTACATTACATTTGGTTGGGTTGAACTCTAACAACCACTTGTTCGACCATTCCTTTAATTTGTCTAGGTCTTCTTGAAGCCTCAAACAGTCCTCTTCTGTCTTAATCCTTCTCATAATTTTGGCATCATCCGCAAACATTGAGAAAAATGAATCTATACCCTCCGGGAGATCATTTACATATATCAGAAACAAGATAGGACCGAGTACAGAGCCCTGTTGGACTCCACTGGTGACTTCACGCCAATCAGAGGTCTCACCCCTCACCGTAACTCTCTGCTTCCTATTGTTTAGGTACTCCCTTATCCATTGGAGCACCTTACCAGCTACACCTGCCTGTCTCTCCAGCTGTGTATATGTGTGTACTCACCTATTTGTGCTTGCAGGATCGAGCATTGACTCTTGGATCCCGCCTTTCCAGCTATCGGTTGTTTACTGCAATGACTCCTGTCCCATTTCCCTATCATATCTAGTTTTAAAAGTATGGATAGTATTTGCTTCCACAACCTGTTCCCCAAGTGCATTCCATTTTTCCACTACTCTCACGCTAAAAGAAAACTTCCTAACATCTCTGTGACTCATCTGAGTTTCCAGTTTCCACCCATGTTCCCTCGTTCTGTTATTATTACGTGTGAACATTTCATCTATTTCCACTTTGTCAATTCCCCTGAGTATTTTATATGTCCCTATCATATCTCCTCTCTCCCTTCTTTTCTCTAGTGTCGTAAGGTTCAGTTCCTTCAGACGCTCTTCATATCCCATCCCTCGTAACTCTGGGACAAGCCTTGTCGCAAACCTCTGAACCCTCTCCAGTTTCTTTATGTGATTCTTCAGGTGGGGGGCTCCATGATGGCGCAGCATACTCTAAGACGGGTCTCACGTAAGCAGTGTAAAGCGCCCTAAAAGCCTCCTCATTTAGGTTTCTGAATGAAGTTCTAATTTTCGCCAGTGTAGAGTACGCTGCTGTCGTTATCCTATTTATATGGGCATCAGGAGTTAGATTAGGTGTCACATCCACTCCCAGGTCTCTATCTCGAATCGTTACAGGTAGGCTGTTCCCCTTCATTGTGTACTGTCCCTTTGGTATCCTGTCACCTGATCCCATTTCCATAACTTTACATTTACTGGTGTTAAACTCCAGTAGCCATTTCTCTGACCATCTCTGCAACCTGTTTAAGTCCTCTTGGAGGATCCTACAATCCTCGTCTGTCACAACTCTTCTCATTAATTTTGCGTCATCCGCAAACATTGACATGTATGATTCCACTCCTGTAAACATATCATTTACGTAAATTAGAAAGAGGATTGGTCCCAGCACCGATCCTTGAAGTACTCCACTTGTTACTGTTCGCCAGTCCGACTTCTCGCCCCTTACCATTACCCTCTGGCTCCTTCCTGTTAGGTAGTTCTTCACCCATACTAGGGCCTTTCCGCTTACTCCTGCCTGCCTCTCAAGTTTGTATAGCAGTCTCATGTGCGGTACTGTGTCAAAGGCCTTTTGGCAGTCAAGAAATATGGAATCTGCCCAGCCTTCTCTGTCCTGCCTTATCCTTGTTACTTTATCATAGAATTCTAAAAGGTTTGTTAGGGATGATTTCCCTGTCCAGAACCCATGTTGGTGCTTGTTTACAAACCCAATACTCTCCAGGTGCTCAACAAGTCTTAGCCTAATTATTCTTTCAAGTATTTTGCAGGGGATGCTTGTCAGTGATACGGGTCTGTAGTTAAGTGCCTCCTCCCTATCACCTTTCTTGAAAATCGGCACGACATTTGCCCCCTTCCAGCAACTGGGCAATTCTCCCGACATCGGTGACTCATTAAAGATCATTGCCAGAGGCACGCTGAGAGCCTGCGCTACCTCTTTAAGTATCCACGGTGATACTTTGTCTGGTAAAACAGCTTTATTTGCATCCAGTGTTGTCAACTGTTTCATTACCTCCTCTGCTGTCACCTCTATATCTGAAAGTCTTTCATCTAGGGTAATCGCTTCTAACAATGGGAGCTGCTCAGGCTCGGTTGTGAACACTCCATGGAATTTTGCATTCAGTACCTCGCAGATTTCCTTGTCGCTTTCTGTATATGCCCCTTCTGTTTTCCTCAGTCTTGTCACTTGGTCATTTACCGACATCTTCCTTCTTATATGGCTATGTAGTTATTTAGGTTGCTTTTTCGCTTGTGTGTGTGTGTGTGTGTGTGTGTGTGTGTCCTTACCAATTTGTACTCACCTATTTGTGCTTGGAGGGTTGAGCTTTGGCTCTTTGGTCCTGCCTCTCAACTGTCAATCAACTGGTGTACAGGTTCCTGAGCCTACTGGGCTCTATCATATCTACATTTGAAACTGTGTATGGAATCAGCCACCACCACATCACTGCCTAATGCATTCCATCCGTTAACTACTCTGACACTGAAAAAGTTCCTTCTAACGTCTCTGTGGCTCATGTGAGTACTCAGTTTCCACCTGTGTCCCCTTGTTCGCGTCCCACCAGTGTTGAATAGTTTATCCTTGTTTACCCTGTCGATTCCTCTGAGGATTTTGTAGGTTGTGATCATGTCCACCCTTACTCTTCTGTCTTCCAGTGTCGTAAGGTGCATTTCCCGCAGCCTTTCCTCGTAACTCATGCCTCTTAGTTCTGGGACTAGTCTAGTGGCATACCTTTGGACTTTTTCCAGCTTCGTCTTGTGCTTGACAAGGTACGGGCTCCATGCTGGGGCCGCATACTCCAGGATTGGTCTTACATATGTGGTGTACAAGATTCTGAATGATTCCTTACACAGGTTCCTGAACGCTGTTCTGATGTTAGCCAGCCTCGCATATGCCGCAGACGTTATTCTTTTTATGTGGGCTTCAGGAGACAGGTTTGGTGTGATATCAACTCCTAGATCTTTCTCTCTGTTAGTTTCATTAAGTACTTCATCTCCTATTCTGTATCCTGTGTTTGGCCTCCTATTTCCACCACCTAGTTTCATTACTTTGCATTTACTCGGGTTGAACTTCAACAGCCATTTGTTGGACCATTCACTCAGTCTGTCTAGGTCATCTTGTAGCCTCCTACTATCGTCCTCAGTTTCAACCCTCCTCATAATTTTTGCATCATCGGCAAACATTGAGAGAAACGATTCTATACCCTCTGGAAGATCATTTACATATATCAGAAACAGTATAGGTCCAAGGACTGACCCCTGCGGTACTCCACTCGTAACGTCTCGCCAATCTGAGACCTCACCCCTCACACTGACTCGTTGTCTCCTGTTACTTAGGTATTCCTGTATCCAACGGAGTACCTTCCCTTTCACTCCAGCCTGCATCTCCAGTTTTTTTCACTAGCCTCTTGTGTGGCACTGTGTCAAAGGCTTTCTGACAATCCAAAAATATGCAGTCTGCCCACCCTTCTCTTTCTTGCCTTATTTTTGTTGCCTGGTCGTAGAATTCAAGTAACCCTGTGAGGCAGGACCTGCCATCCCTGAATCCATGTTGATGCTGTGTTACAAAGTTCTTTCGCTCCAGATGTTCCACTAGCTTTCTTCGCACAATCTTCTCCATCAACTTGCATGGTATGCAGGTTAGGGACACTGGTCTGTAATTCAGTGCCTCCTGTCTATCCCCTTTCTTGTATATCGGGACTACGTTAGCTGCTTTCCAAATTTCTGGCAGTTCCCCTATTGCCAGTGATTTGTTATACACCATGGAGAGCGGGAGGCACAGTTCTTCTGCTCCTTCCTTTAGTATCCAAGGGGAGATTCCATCTGGACCTATAGCCTTTGTCACATCCAATTCTAGTAAACACTTCCTTACTTCCCCGCTGGTAATCTCAAACTCTTCCAGTGGTTCCTGGTTAGCTATTCCCTCTCTTATCTCTGGGATTTCTCCTTGCTCCAAGGTGAAGACCTCCTGGAATTTCTTATTCAGTTCCTCACACACTTCCTTGTCGTTTGTAGTGAATCCTTCTGCCCCTAACCTTAATTTCATAACCTGTTCCTTTACTGTTGTTTTTCTCCTGATGTGGCTATGCCGCAATTTAGGCTGAGTCTTTGCCTTGCTTGCGATGTCATTTTCGTATTGTCTTTCTGCCTCTCTTCTCATCCTAACATATTCATTCCTGGCATTCTGGTATCTTTCTCTGCTCTCTAGTGTCCTGTTATTCCTATAGTTTCTCCATGCCCTTTTACTTTGCTGCTTAGCTAGCCTACATCTCTGATTAAACCATGGGTTTCTCATCTTCATTTCACTGTTTTCCTTTTGGACTGGGACAAACTTGTTTGCTGCATCCTTGCATTTTTGTGTGATGTATTCCATCATATCTTGGGCCGTCTTTTCCCTGAGCTCTGTTTCCCATGCTATATCTGCTAGGCATTTTCTTATCTCCTCATAGTTTCCCTTTCGGTATGCTAACCTTTTGGTTTCGGTATCCCTTCTCGAGTTCAATAACCCTTCTTCAATCAGGTACTCAAACACCAATACACTGTGGTCGCTCATTCCTACTGGGTCCTCAAAACTGATTTCTCTTATGTCAGAGTCGTTCAGGGTGAAAACCAGGTCGAGTCTCGCTGGTTCGTCGTTTCCTCTCATCCTTGTGGGTTCACTGACATGCTGGGTTAAGAAGTTTCTAGTCGCCACCTCCAGTAGTTTGGCTCTCCACGTATCCTCGCCTCCATGCGGTTCCTTGTTCTCCCAATCAATCCTGCCGTGATTGAAGTCCCCCATGATGAGCAGGTGGGATCTATTTCTACAGGCAGAAGAGGCTGCCCTATCAATTATAGTGTTAACTGCCATGTTGTTGCTTTCGTACTCTTGACTGGGTCTTTTGTCATTTGGTGGAGGATTATATATTACTGCTACTACTATCCTTGGTCCTCCCATTGTCATGGTGCCTGCTATGTAGTCTCTGAAACCCTCACAGCCCGGGATAGCCATCTCCTTAAAACTCCATTCCTTTCTCATGAGTAGGGCCACTCCTCCTCCTCCCCTACCTTCCCTCTCTTTCCTTATTATTGTGTACTCCTGGGGAAACACGGCATTCGTTATGATTCCAGAGAGTTTTGTTTCAGTGAGTCCAATTACATCTGGGTTCACTTCTTGTGCTCTTTCCCTTAGTTCACTTGCCTTGCTTGTGATCCCATCTATGTTCGAGTACATTGCCCTGAAACTAACTCTCTTCTGCTTCTCCTCTGGGGAGGACCTGTGGGGTTTGGGGTGAGCGGGAGCTGGGAGGATCTGGTATGGGGAGACTGGTGGAGGAGGAAGGGCTTGGGGGGGTAGCGGGGAGGGGGAGGGTAGGGGGAGTGGGTGAGGGGGGGAGGGGGAGGGTAGGGGGAGTGGGTGAGAGGGGGGAGGGGGAGGGTAGGGGGAGTGGGGGTGTGTGTGTGTGTGTGTGTGTGTGTGTGTGTGTGTGTGTGTGTGTGTGTGTGTGTGTGTGTGTGTGTGTGTGTGTGTGTGTGTGTGTATGTGTATGTGTGTGTGTGTGTGTGTGTGTGTGTACTCACCTAGTTGTACTTACCTAATTGTGCTTGCGGGGGTTGAGCTCTGGCTCTTTAGTCCCGCCTCTCAACCGTCAATCAATACGTGTACAGGTTCGTGAGCCTTTTGGGCTCTATCATATCTACACTTGAAACTGTGTATGGAGTCAGCCTTCACAACGTCACTCCCTAATGCATTCCATTTCTCAACCACTCTGACACTAAAAAAGTTCTTTCTAATATCTCTGTGGCTCATTTGGGCACTCAGTCTCCACCTGTGTCCCGTAGTGCGTGTGCCCCTTGTGTTAAATAGCCTGTCTCTATCTACCCAGTCGATTCCCTTGAGAATCTTGAATGTGGTGATCATCTCCCTCCCCTAACTCTTCGGTCTTCCAACGAAGTGAGTTGGTCTTCCAACTGGCATATGCTGCTGATGTTATCCTCTTGATATGAGATTCAGGGGACAGGTCTGGCGTGATATCAACCCCCAGGTCTTTCTCTCTCTCTGACTCTTTAAGTAACTAATCTCCCAAATGATGCCTTGTATCTGGTCTCCTGCTTCCTACCCCTATCTTCATTACATTACATTTGCTTGGGTTAAACTCTAACAGCCATATGTTCAACCATTCCTGCAGCTTGTTCAGGTCTTCTTGAAGCCTCAAGCTGTCCTCCTCTGTCTTAATCCTTCTCATAATTTTGGTGTCGTCAGTAAACATTGAGAGGAATGAGTCTATACCCTCTGGGAGATCATTTACGTATATCAGAAAAAGGATAGGTCCAAGCACAGAGCCCTGTGGGACTCCACTGGTGACTTCACGCCATTCTGAGGTCTCACCCCTGTGTGTGTGTGTACTCACCTAGTTGTACTCACCTAGTTGTGCTTGCGGGGGTTGAGCTCTGGCTCTTTGGTCCCGCCTCTCAACCGTCAATCAACAGGTGTACAGATTCCTGAGCCTATTGGGCTCTATCATATCTACACTTGAAACTGTGTATGGAGTCAGCCTCCACCACATCACTTCCTAATGCAGCCCATTTGTCAACCACTCTGACACAAAAAAAGTTCTTTCTAATATCTCGGTGGCTCATTTGGGCACTCAGTTTTCACCTGTGTCCCCTAGTGCGTGTGCCCCTTGGGTTAAATAGCTTGTCTTTATCAACACTCTCGATTCCCATGAGAATCTTGAATGTGGTGATCATGTACCCCCTAACTCTTCTGTCTTCCAACGAAGTGAGATATAATTCCCGTAGTCTCTCCTCGTAGCTCATACCTCTCTGCTCGGGTACTAGTCTGGTGGCAAACCTTTGAACCTTTTCCAGTTTAGTCTTGTGCTTGCCTAGATATGGACTCCATGCTGGAGCCGCATACTCCAGGATTTGTCTGACATATGTGGTATATAATGTTCTGAAAGATTCCTTACACAAGTTTCTAAAGGTCGTTCTTATGTTAGCCAACCTGGCATACGCTGCCGATGTTATTCTCTTGATATGAGCTTCAGGAGATAGGTCTGGCGTAATATCAACTCCCAAGTCTTTTTCTTTCTCTGACTCTTGAAGGATTTCCTCTCCCAGATGATACCTTGTATTTGGCCTCCTGCTCCCTACACCTATCTTCATTACATTACATTTGGTTGGGTTGAACTCTAACAACCACTTGTTCGACCATTCCTTTAATTTGTCTAGGTCTTCTTGAAGCCTCAAACAGTCCTCTTCTGTCTTAATCCTTCTCATAATTTTGGCATCATCCGCAAACATTGAGAAAAATGAATCTATACCCTCCGGGAGATCATTTACATATATCAGAAACAAGATAGGACCGAGTACAGAGCCCTGTTGGACTCCACTGGTGACTTCACGCCAATCAGAGGTCTCACCCCTCACCGTAACTCTCTGCTTCCTATTGTTTAGGTACTCCCTTATCCATTGGAGCACCTTACCAGCTACACCTGCCTGTCTCTCCAGCTGTGTATATGTGTGTACTCACCTATTTGTGCTTGCAGGATCGAGCATTGACTCTTGGATCCCGCCTTTCCAGCTATCGGTTGTTTACTGCAATGACTCCTGTCCCATTTCCCTATCATATCTAGTTTTAAAAGTATGGATAGTATTTGCTTCCACAACCTGTTCCCCAAGTGCATTCCATTTTTCCACTACTCTCACGCTAAAAGAAAACTTCCTAACATCTCTGTGACTCATCTGAGTTTCCAGTTTCCACCCATGTTCCCTCGTTCTGTTATTATTACGTGTGAACATTTCATCTATTTCCACTTTGTCAATTCCCCTGAGTATTTTATATGTCCCTATCATATCTCCTCTCTCCCTTCTTTTCTCTAGTGTCGTAAGGTTCAGTTCCTTCAGACGCTCTTCATATCCCATCCCTCGTAACTCTGGGACAAGCCTTGTCGCAAACCTCTGAACCCTCTCCAGTTTCTTTATGTGATTCTTCAGGTGGGGGGCTCCATGATGGCGCAGCATACTCTAAGACGGGTCTCACGTAAGCAGTGTAAAGCGCCCTAAAAGCCTCCTCATTTAGGTTTCTGAATGAAGTTCTAATTTTCGCCAGTGTAGAGTACGCTGCTGTCGTTATCCTATTTATATGGGCATCAGGAGTTAGATTAGGTGTCACATCCACTCCCAGGTCTCTATCTCGAATCGTTACAGGTAGGCTGTTCCCCTTCATTGTGTACTGTCCCTTTGGTATCCTGTCACCTGATCCCATTTCCATAACTTTACATTTACTGGTGTTAAACTCCAGTAGCCATTTCTCTGACCATCTCTGCAACCTGTTTAAGTCCTCTTGGAGGATCCTACAATCCTCGTCTGTCACAACTCTTCTCATTAATTTTGCGTCATCCGCAAACATTGACATGTATGATTCCACTCCTGTAAACATATCATTTACGTAAATTAGAAAGAGGATTGGTCCCAGCACCGATCCTTGAAGTACTCCACTTGTTACTGTTCGCCAGTCCGACTTCTCGCCCCTTACCATTACCCTCTGGCTCCTTCCTGTTAGGTAGTTCTTCACCCATACTAGGGCCTTTCCGCTTACTCCTGCCTGCCTCTCAAGTTTGTATAGCAGTCTCATGTGCGGTACTGTGTCAAAGGCCTTTTGGCAGTCAAGAAATATGGAATCTGCCCAGCCTTCTCTGTCCTGCCTTATCCTTGTTACTTTATCATAGAATTCTAAAAGGTTTGTTAGGGATGATTTCCCTGTCCAGAACCCATGTTGGTGCTTGTTTACAAACCCAATACTCTCCAGGTGCTCAACAAGTCTTAGCCTAATTATTCTTTCAAGTATTTTGCAGGGGATGCTTGTCAGTGATACGGGTCTGTAGTTAAGTGCCTCCTCCCTATCACCTTTCTTGAAAATCGGCACGACATTTGCCCCCTTCCAGCAACTGGGCAATTCTCCCGACATCGGTGACTCATTAAAGATCATTGCCAGAGGCACGCTGAGAGCCTGCGCTACCTCTTTAAGTATCCACGGTGATACTTTGTCTGGTAAAACAGCTTTATTTGCATCCAGTGTTGTCAACTGTTTCATTACCTCCTCTGCTGTCACCTCTATATCTGAAAGTCTTTCATCTAGGGTAATCGCTTCTAACAATGGGAGCTGCTCAGGCTCGGTTGTGAACACTCCATGGAATTTTGCATTCAGTACCTCGCAGATTTCCTTGTCGCTTTCTGTATATGCCCCTTCTGTTTTCCTCAGTCTTGTCACTTGGTCATTTACCGACATCTTCCTTCTTATATGGCTATGTAGTTATTTAGGTTGCTTTTTCGCTTGTGTGTGTGTGTGTGTGTGTGTGTGTGTGTGTGTCCTTACCAATTTGTACTCACCTATTTGTGCTTGGAGGGTTGAGCTTTGGCTCTTTGGTCCTGCCTCTCAACTGTCAATCAACTGGTGTACAGGTTCCTGAGCCTACTGGGCTCTATCATATCTACATTTGAAACTGTGTATGGAATCAGCCACCACCACATCACTGCCTAATGCATTCCATCCGTTAACTACTCTGACACTGAAAAAGTTCCTTCTAACGTCTCTGTGGCTCATGTGAGTACTCAGTTTCCACCTGTGTCCCCTTGTTCGCGTCCCACCAGTGTTGAATAGTTTATCCTTGTTTACCCTGTCGATTCCTCTGAGGATTTTGTAGGTTGTGATCATGTCCACCCTTACTCTTCTGTCTTCCAGTGTCGTAAGGTGCATTTCCCGCAGCCTTTCCTCGTAACTCATGCCTCTTAGTTCTGGGACTAGTCTAGTGGCATACCTTTGGACTTTTTCCAGCTTCGTCTTGTGCTTGACAAGGTACGGGCTCCATGCTGGGGCCGCATACTCCAGGATTGGTCTTACATATGTGGTGTACAAGATTCTGAATGATTCCTTACACAGGTTCCTGAACGCTGTTCTGATGTTAGCCAGCCTCGCATATGCCGCAGACGTTATTCTTTTTATGTGGGCTTCAGGAGACAGGTTTGGTGTGATATCAACTCCTAGATCTTTCTCTCTGTTAGTTTCATTAAGTACTTCATCTCCTATTCTGTATCCTGTGTTTGGCCTCCTATTTCCACCACCTAGTTTCATTACTTTGCATTTACTCGGGTTGAACTTCAACAGCCATTTGTTGGACCATTCACTCAGTCTGTCTAGGTCATCTTGTAGCCTCCTACTATCGTCCTCAGTTTCAACCCTCCTCATAATTTTTGCATCATCGGCAAACATTGAGAGAAACGATTCTATACCCTCTGGAAGATCATTTACATATATCAGAAACAGTATAGGTCCAAGGACTGACCCCTGCGGTACTCCACTCGTAACGTCTCGCCAATCTGAGACCTCACCCCTCACACTGACTCGTTGTCTCCTGTTACTTAGGTATTCCTGTATCCAACGGAGTACCTTCCCTTTCACTCCAGCCTGCATCTCCAGTTTTTTTCACTAGCCTCTTGTGTGGCACTGTGTCAAAGGCTTTCTGACAATCCAAAAATATGCAGTCTGCCCACCCTTCTCTTTCTTGCCTTATTTTTGTTGCCTGGTCGTAGAATTCAAGTAACCCTGTGAGGCAGGACCTGCCATCCCTGAATCCATGTTGATGCTGTGTTACAAAGTTCTTTCGCTCCAGATGTTCCACTAGCTTTCTTCGCACAATCTTCTCCATCAACTTGCATGGTATGCAGGTTAGGGACACTGGTCTGTAATTCAGTGCCTCCTGTCTATCCCCTTTCTTGTATATCGGGACTACGTTAGCTGCTTTCCAAATTTCTGGCAGTTCCCCTATTGCCAGTGATTTGTTATACACCATGGAGAGCGGGAGGCACAGTTCTTCTGCTCCTTCCTTTAGTATCCAAGGGGAGATTCCATCTGGACCTATAGCCTTTGTCACATCCAATTCTAGTAAACACTTCCTTACTTCCCCGCTGGTAATCTCAAACTCTTCCAGTGGTTCCTGGTTAGCTATTCCCTCTCTTATCTCTGGGATTTCTCCTTGCTCCAAGGTGAAGACCTCCTGGAATTTCTTATTCAGTTCCTCACACACTTCCTTGTCGTTTGTAGTGAATCCTTCTGCCCCTAACCTTAATTTCATAACCTGTTCCTTTACTGTTGTTTTTCTCCTGATGTGGCTATGCCGCAATTTAGGCTGAGTCTTTGCCTTGCTTGCGATGTCATTTTCGTATTGTCTTTCTGCCTCTCTTCTCATCCTAACATATTCATTCCTGGCATTCTGGTATCTTTCTCTGCTCTCTAGTGTCCTGTTATTCCTATAGTTTCTCCATGCCCTTTTACTTTGCTGCTTAGCTAGCCTACATCTCTGATTAAACCATGGGTTTCTCATCTTCATTTCACTGTTTTCCTTTTGGACTGGGACAAACTTGTTTGCTGCATCCTTGCATTTTTGTGTGATGTATTCCATCATATCTTGGGCCGTCTTTTCCCTGAGCTCTGTTTCCCATGCTATATCTGCTAGGCATTTTCTTATCTCCTCATAGTTTCCCTTTCGGTATGCTAACCTTTTGGTTTCGGTATCCCTTCTCGAGTTCAATAACCCTTCTTCAATCAGGTACTCAAACACCAATACACTGTGGTCGCTCATTCCTACTGGGTCCTCAAAACTGATTTCTCTTATGTCAGAGTCGTTCAGGGTGAAAACCAGGTCGAGTCTCGCTGGTTCGTCGTTTCCTCTCATCCTTGTGGGTTCACTGACATGCTGGGTTAAGAAGTTTCTAGTCGCCACCTCCAGTAGTTTGGCTCTCCACGTATCCTCGCCTCCATGCGGTTCCTTGTTCTCCCAATCAATCCTGCCGTGATTGAAGTCCCCCATGATGAGCAGGTGGGATCTATTTCTACAGGCAGAAGAGGCTGCCCTATCAATTATAGTGTTAACTGCCATGTTGTTGCTTTCGTACTCTTGACTGGGTCTTTTGTCATTTGGTGGAGGATTATATATTACTGCTACTACTATCCTTGGTCCTCCCATTGTCATGGTGCCTGCTATGTAGTCTCTGAAACCCTCACAGCCCGGGATAGCCATCTCCTTAAAACTCCATTCCTTTCTCATGAGTAGGGCCACTCCTCCTCCTCCCCTACCTTCCCTCTCTTTCCTTATTATTGTGTACTCCTGGGGAAACACGGCATTCGTTATGATTCCAGAGAGTTTTGTTTCAGTGAGTCCAATTACATCTGGGTTCACTTCTTGTGCTCTTTCCCTTAGTTCACTTGCCTTGCTTGTGATCCCATCTATGTTCGAGTACATTGCCCTGAAACTAACTCTCTTCTGCTTCTCCTCTGGGGAGGACCTGTGGGGTTTGGGGTGAGCGGGAGCTGGGAGGATCTGGTATGGGGAGACTGGTGGAGGAGGAAGGGCTTGGGGGGGTAGCGGGGAGGGGGAGGGTAGGGGGAGTGGGTGAGGGGGGGAGGGGGAGGGTAGGGGGAGTGGGTGAGAGGGGGGAGGGGGAGGGTAGGGGGAGTGGGGGTGTGTGTGTGTGTGTGTGTGTGTGTGTGTGTGTGTGTGTGTGTGTGTGTGTGTGTGTGTGTGTGTGTGTGTGTATGTGTATGTGTGTGTGTGTGTGTGTGTGTGTGTACTCACCTAGTTGTACTTACCTAATTGTGCTTGCGGGGGTTGAGCTCTGGCTCTTTAGTCCCGCCTCTCAACCGTCAATCAATACGTGTACTGGTTCGTGAGCCTTTTGGGCTCTATCATATCTACACTTGAAACTGTGTATGGAGTCAGCCTTCACAACGTCACTCCCTAATGCATTCCATTTCTCAACCACTCTGACACTAAAAAAGTTCTTTCTAATATCTCTGTGGCTCATTTGGGCACTCAGTCTCCACCTGTGTCCCGTAGTGCGTGTGCCCCTTGTGTTAAATAGCCTGTCTCTATCTACCCAGTCGATTCCCTTGAGAATCTTGAATGTGGTGATCATCTCCCTCCCCTAACTCTTCGGTCTTCCAACGAAGTGAGTTGGTCTTCCAACTGGCATATGCTGCTGATGTTATCCTCTTGATATGAGATTCAGGGGACAGGTCTGGCGTGATATCAACCCCCAGGTCTTTCTCTCTCTCTGACTCTTTAAGTAACTAATCTCCCAAATGATGCCTTGTATCTGGTCTCCTGCTTCCTACCCCTATCTTCATTACATTACATTTGCTTGGGTTAAACTCTAACAGCCATATGTTCAACCATTCCTGCAGCTTGTTCAGGTCTTCTTGAAGCCTCAAGCTGTCCTCCTCTGTCTTAATCCTTCTCATAATTTTGGTGTCGTCAGTAAACATTGAGAGGAATGAGTCTATACCCTCTGGGAGATCATTTACGTATATCAGAAAAAGGATAGGTCCAAGCACAGAGCCCTGTGGGACTCCACTGGTGACTTCACGCCATTCTGAGGTCTCACCCCTGTGTGTGTGTGTACTCACCTAGTTGTACTCACCTAGTTGTGCTTGCGGGGGTTGAGCTCTGGCTCTTTGGTCCCGCCTCTCAACCGTCAATCAACAGGTGTACAGATTCCTGAGCCTATTGGGCTCTATCATATCTACACTTGAAACTGTGTATGGAGTCAGCCTCCACCACATCACTTCCTAATGCAGCCCATTTGTCAACCACTCTGACACAAAAAAAGTTCTTTCTAATATCTCGGTGGCTCATTTGGGCACTCAGTTTTCACCTGTGTCCCCTAGTGCGTGTGCCCCTTGGGTTAAATAGCTTGTCTTTATCAACACTCTCGATTCCCATGAGAATCTTGAATGTGGTGATCATGTACCCCCTAACTCTTCTGTCTTCCAACGAAGTGAGATATAATTCCCGTAGTCTCTCCTCGTAGCTCATACCTCTCTGCTCGGGTACTAGTCTGGTGGCAAACCTTTGAACCTTTTCCAGTTTAGTCTTGTGCTTGCCTAGATATGGACTCCATGCTGGAGCCGCATACTCCAGGATTTGTCTGACATATGTGGTATATAATGTTCTGAAAGATTCCTTACACAAGTTTCTAAAGGTCGTTCTTATGTTAGCCAACCTGGCATACGCTGCCGATGTTATTCTCTTGATATGAGCTTCAGGAGATAGGTCTGGCGTAATATCAACTCCCAAGTCTTTTTCTTTCTCTGACTCTTGAAGGATTTCCTCTCCCAGATGATACCTTGTATTTGGCCTCCTGCTCCCTACACCTATCTTCATTACATTACATTTGGTTGGGTTGAACTCTAACAACCACTTGTTCGACCATTCCTTTAATTTGTCTAGGTCTTCTTGAAGCCTCAAACAGTCCTCTTCTGTCTTAATCCTTCTCATAATTTTGGCATCATCCGCAAACATTGAGAAAAATGAATCTATACCCTCCGGGAGATCATTTACATATATCAGAAACAAGATAGGACCGAGTACAGAGCCCTGTTGGACTCCACTGGTGACTTCACGCCAATCAGAGGTCTCACCCCTCACCGTAACTCTCTGCTTCCTATTGTTTAGGTACTCCCTTATCCATTGGAGCACCTTACCAGCTACACCTGCCTGTCTCTCCAGCTGTGTATATGTGTGTACTCACCTATTTGTGCTTGCAGGATCGAGCATTGACTCTTGGATCCCGCCTTTCCAGCTATCGGTTGTTTACTGCAATGACTCCTGTCCCATTTCCCTATCATATCTAGTTTTAAAAGTATGGATAGTATTTGCTTCCACAACCTGTTCCCCAAGTGCATTCCATTTTTCCACTACTCTCACGCTAAAAGAAAACTTCCTAACATCTCTGTGACTCATCTGAGTTTCCAGTTTCCACCCATGTTCCCTCGTTCTGTTATTATTACGTGTGAACATTTCATCTATTTCCACTTTGTCAATTCCCCTGAGTATTTTATATGTCCCTATCATATCTCCTCTCTCCCTTCTTTTCTCTAGTGTCGTAAGGTTCAGTTCCTTCAGACGCTCTTCATATCCCATCCCTCGTAACTCTGGGACAAGCCTTGTCGCAAACCTCTGAACCCTCTCCAGTTTCTTTATGTGATTCTTCAGGTGGGGGGCTCCATGATGGCGCAGCATACTCTAAGACGGGTCTCACGTAAGCAGTGTAAAGCGCCCTAAAAGCCTCCTCATTTAGGTTTCTGAATGAAGTTCTAATTTTCGCCAGTGTAGAGTACGCTGCTGTCGTTATCCTATTTATATGGGCATCAGGAGTTAGATTAGGTGTCACATCCACTCCCAGGTCTCTATCTCGAATCGTTACAGGTAGGCTGTTCCCCTTCATTGTGTACTGTCCCTTTGGTATCCTGTCACCTGATCCCATTTCCATAACTTTACATTTACTGGTGTTAAACTCCAGTAGCCATTTCTCTGACCATCTCTGCAACCTGTTTAAGTCCTCTTGGAGGATCCTACAATCCTCGTCTGTCACAACTCTTCTCATTAATTTTGCGTCATCCGCAAACATTGACATGTATGATTCCACTCCTGTAAACATATCATTTACGTAAATTAGAAAGAGGATTGGTCCCAGCACCGATCCTTGAAGTACTCCACTTGTTACTGTTCGCCAGTCCGACTTCTCGCCCCTTACCATTACCCTCTGGCTCCTTCCTGTTAGGTAGTTCTTCACCCATACTAGGGCCTTTCCGCTTACTCCTGCCTGCCTCTCAAGTTTGTATAGCAGTCTCATGTGCGGTACTGTGTCAAAGGCCTTTTGGCAGTCAAGAAATATGGAATCTGCCCAGCCTTCTCTGTCCTGCCTTATCCTTGTTACTTTATCATAGAATTCTAAAAGGTTTGTTAGGGATGATTTCCCTGTCCAGAACCCATGTTGGTGCTTGTTTACAAACCCAATACTCTCCAGGTGCTCAACAAGTCTTAGCCTAATTATTCTTTCAAGTATTTTGCAGGGGATGCTTGTCAGTGATACGGGTCTGTAGTTAAGTGCCTCCTCCCTATCACCTTTCTTGAAAATCGGCACGACATTTGCCCCCTTCCAGCAACTGGGCAATTCTCCCGACATCGGTGACTCATTAAAGATCATTGCCAGAGGCACGCTGAGAGCCTGCGCTACCTCTTTAAGTATCCACGGTGATACTTTGTCTGGTAAAACAGCTTTATTTGCATCCAGTGTTGTCAACTGTTTCATTACCTCCTCTGCTGTCACCTCTATATCTGAAAGTCTTTCATCTAGGGTAATCGCTTCTAACAATGGGAGCTGCTCAGGCTCGGTTGTGAACACTCCATGGAATTTTGCATTCAGTACCTCGCAGATTTCCTTGTCGCTTTCTGTATATGCCCCTTCTGTTTTCCTCAGTCTTGTCACTTGGTCATTTACCGACATCTTCCTTCTTATATGGCTATGTAGTTATTTAGGTTGCTTTTTCGCTTGTGTGTGTGTGTGTGTGTGTGTGTGTGTGTGTCCTTACCAATTTGTACTCACCTATTTGTGCTTGGGGGGTTGAGCTTTGGCTCTTTGGTCCTGCCTCTCAACTGTCAATCAACTGGTGTACAGGTTCCTGAGCCTACTGGGCTCTATCATATCTACATTTGAAACTGTGTATGGAATCAGCCACCACCACATCACTGCCTAATGCATTCCATCCGTTAACTACTCTGACACTGAAAAAGTTCCTTCTAATGTCCCTGTGTCTCATGTGGGTACTCAGTTTCCACCTGTGTCCCCTTGTTCGCGTACCACCAGTATTGAATAGTTTATCCTTGCTTACCCGGTCGATTCCCCTGAGGATTTTGTAGGTTGTGATTATGTCTCCCCCTTACTCTTCTGTCCTCCAGGGTCGTAAGATGCATTTTCCACAGCCTTTCCTCGTAACTCATGCCTCTTAGTTCTGGGATTAGTCTAGTGGCTTACCTTTGGACTTTTTCCAGCTTCGTCTTGTGCTTGACAAGGTACGGGCTCCATGCTGGGGCCAGCATACTCCAGGATTGGTCTTACATATGTGGTGTTCAAGATTCTAAATGATTCCTTACACAGGTTCCTGGACGCTGTTCTGATGTTAGCCAGCCTCGCATATCCCACAGACGTTATTTTTTTATGTGGGCTTCAGGAGACAGGTTTGGTGTGATACCAACTCCTAGATCTTTCTCTCTGTCCATTTCATTAAGTACTTCATCTCCAATTCTGTATCCTGTTTCTGGCCTCCTGTTTCCACTGCCTAGTTTCATTACTATGCATTTACTCGGGTTGAACTTCAACAGCCATTTATTGGATCATTCACTCAGTCTGTCTAGGTCATCTAGACAGACTGTAGCCTCCTACTATCTTCCTCTGTTTCAATCCTCCTCATATTTTTTGCATCATCAACAAACATTGAGAGAAACGATTCTATACCCTCTGGGAGATCATTCACATATATCAGAAATAGTATAGGTCCAAGGACTGACCCCTGTGGGACTCCACTCGTAACGTCTCGCCAATCTGAGACCTCACCCCTCACACTGACTCGTTGTCTCCTGTTGCTTAGGTACTCCTGTATCCAACGGAGTACCTTCCCTTTCACTCCAGCCTGCATCTCCAGCTTTTTCACTAGCCTCTTGTGTGGTACTGTATCAAAGGCTTTCTGACAATCCAAAAATATGCAGTTTGCCCACCTTTCTCTTTCTTGCCTTATTTTTGTTGCCTGGTCGTAGAATTCAAGTAACCCTGTGAGGCAGGACCTGCCATCCCTGAATCCATGTTGATGCTGTGTTACAAAGTTCTTTCGCATCAGGTGCTCCACTAGCTTTCTTCGCACAATCTTCTCCATCAGCTTGCATGGTATGCAGGTTAGGAACACTGGCCTGTAATTTAGTGCCTCCTGTCTATCCCCATTGTTGTATATCGGGACTACGTTAGCTGCTTTCCAAATTTCTGGTAGTTCCCCTGTTGCCAGAGACTTGTTATACACTATGGAAAGAGGTAGGCACAGTTCTTCTGACCCTTCCTTTAGTATCCAAAGAGAGATTCCATCTGGGCCTATAGCCTTTGTCACATCCAACTCTAGTAAACACTTCCTTACTTCCCCGCTGGTAATCTCAAACTCTTCCAGTGGTTCCTGGTTAGCTATTCCCTCTCTTATCTCTGGGATTTCTCCTTGCTCTAAGGTGAAGACCTCTTGGAATTTCTTATTCAGTTCCTCACACACTTCTTTGTCGTTTGTAGTGAATCCTTCTGCCCCTATCCTTAATTTCATAACCTGTTCCTTTATCCTTAATTTCAAAACCTGTTTTTCTCTTGATGTGGCTATGCAGCAATTTAGGCTGAGTCTTTGCCTTGCTTGCGATGTCGTTTTCGTATTGTCTTTCTGCCTCTCTTCTCATCCTGACATATTCATTCCTGGCATTCTGGTATCTTTCTCTGCTCTCCAGTATCCTGTTATTCCTATAGTTTCTCCATGCCCTTTTACTTTGCTGCTTAGCTAGCCTACATCTCTGATTAAACCATGGGTTTCTCATCTTCGTTTCACTGTTTTCCTTATGAGCTGGGACAAACTTGTTTGCTGCTTCCTTTCACTTTTGCGTAATGTAGTCTATCATATCTTGGGCTGTCTTTTTCCTGAGCTCTGTTTCCCATGCTATATCTTTTAGGAATTTTCTTATCTCCTCATAGTTTCCCTTTCGGTAAGCTAACCTTTTGGTTTCGGTATCCCTCCTCGAGTTCAATAACCCTTCTTCAACCAGATACCCAAACACCAGTGCACTGTAGTTGCTCATTCCTACTTGGGCCTCAAAACCGATTTCTCTTATGTCAGAGTCGTTCAGGGTGAAGACCAGGTCGAGTCTCGCTGGTTCGTCGTTTCCTCTCATCCTTGTGGGTTCACTGACATGCTGGGTTAAGAAGTTTCTAGTCGCCACCTCCAGTAGTTTGGCTCTCCACGTATCCTCGCCTCCATGCGGTTCCTTGTTCTCCCAATCAATCCTGCCGTGATTGAAGTCCTCCATGATGAGCAGGTGGGATCTATTTCTACAGGCAGAAGAGGCTGCCCTATCAATTATAGTGTTAACTGCCATGTTGTTGCTTTCGTACTCTTGACTGGGTCTTTTGTCATTTGGTGGAGGATTATATATTACTGCTACTACTATCCTTGGTCCTCCCATTGTCATGGTGCCTGGTATGTAGTCTCTGAAACCCTCACAGCCCGGGATAGCCATTTCCTTAAAACTCCATTCCATTCTCATGAGTAGGGCCACTCCGCCTCCTATCCTACCTTCCCTCTCTTTCCTTATTACTGTGTACTCCTTGAGTACACG
>NC_091180.1:39084835-39114835 GCF_040958095.1 Procambarus clarkii | reverse complement strand
AGCCGCACATTTCTCATGATATTCGTTTCCGTTTGTTAACTTAAATCCAAGACTAACTATTAAAAAGCAATAACACTGTACACTGATTGACTGACTAGCTTTGTGAGAGGCCTTACCATACCGCCAATTCAAAACATCCCACAGCACAAACAGGTGTTAAGTACTGTTAACAGTGGTGTGTTGGCCTGCTGTCTCCATCCACGCCGCTGCCAGGCATAGGTCCCTCCAGCTTGTCGCTATATATCACCAGTATTCTGCTTCGTATTCCTCTTGGCACCGATATAGTTCAATGCCACACTTTTAGAATCACTTCTTCACTATCCTATTCACTATTTGTTATGTGTGTGTGTTATGTGTTATGTGTGTGTGTGTGTGGGTGTGTGTACTCACCTAGTTGTGCTTGCGGGGGTTGAGCTTTAGCTCTTTGGTCCCGCCTCTCAACCGTCAATCAAAAGGTGTACAGGTTCCTGAGCCTATTGGGCTCTATCATATCTACACTTGAAACTGTGTATGGAGTCAGCCTCCACTACATCACTCCCAAATGCATTCCATTTGTCAACCACTCTGACACTAAAAATGTGCTTTCTAATATCTCTGTGGCTCATTTGGGCACTCAGTTTCCACCTGTGTCCCCTAGTGCGTGTGCCCCTTGTGTTAAATAGCCTGTCTTTATCTACCCTGTCGATTCCCTTGAGAATCTTGAATGTGGTGATCATGACCCCCTAACTCTTCGGACTTCCAACGAAGTGAGGTTTAATTCCCGAACTCTCTCCTCGTAACTCATACCTCTCAGCTCGGGTACTAGTGTGGTGGCAAACCTTTGAATCTTTTCCAGTTTGGTCTTATCCTTGACTAGATATGGACTCCATGCTGGGGCTGCATACTCCAGGATTGGCCTAACATATGTGGTATACAAAGTTCTGAATGATTCCTTACACAAGTTTCTGAATGCCATTCTTATGTTGGCCAGCCTGGCATATGCCACTGATGTTATCCTCTTGATATGGGCTGCAGGAGACAGGTCTAGTGTGATATCAACCCTCAAGTCTTTTTCTTTCTCTGACTCTTGAAGTATTTCATCTCCCAGATGGTACCTTGTATCTGGCCTCCTGCTCCCTACACCTATCTTCATTATATTACATTTGCTTGGGTTAAACTCTAACAACCATTTGTTTGACCATTCCTTCAGCTTGTCTAGGTCTTCTTGAAGCCTCAAACAGTCCTCCTCTGAGCCTTTTCACACATACACACACCGTGTGTGTGCGAGCGTGCGTGTAATTACCTAAGTATAGTTACATAATGAGAGCTACGCTCGTGGTGTCCCGTCTTCAAAGCACTCGTTGTCAAATAACGCTTTGAAACTACTGACGGTCTTGGCCTCCACCACCTTCTCACCTAACTTGTTCCAACCGTCTACCAATCTGTTTGGGAAAGTGTTCTGTTCTTATATTTATTCGGCATCTGTGTTTAGCTAGTTTAAATCTATGTCCTCTTGTTCTTAAAGTTCCAGGTCTCAGGAAATCTTCCCTATCGATTTTATCAATTCCTGTTACTATTTTGTATGTAGTGATCATATCGCCTCTTTTTCTTCTGTCTTCTAGTTTTGGCATATTTAATGCCTCTAACCTCTCCTCGTAGCTCTTGCCCTTCAGTTCTGGGAGCCACTTAGTAACATGTCTTTGCACCTTTTCCAGTTTGTTGATGTGCTTCTTAAGATATGGGCACCACACAACCGCTGCATATTCTAGGTTTGGCCTAACAAAAGTCGTGAACAATTTCTTTAGTATATCGCCATCCATGTATTTAAAAGCAATTCTGAAGTTAGAAAGCGTAGGCTCCTCGCACAATATTCTTTATGTGGTCCTCAGGTGATAGTTTTCTATCTAGAACCACCCCCAGATCTCTTTCTTTATCAGAAATCTTTAAAGATTTCTCACGTAATATATAGGTTGTGTGAGGTCTATGTTCTCCTATTCCGCATTCCATAACATGGCATTTATTAACATTAAATTCCATTTGCCAAGTGGTGCTCCATATACTTATTTTGTCCAGGTCATCTTGAAGGGCATGACAATCATCTAAGTTTCTTATCCTTCCTATTATTTTAGCATCATCAGCAAACATGTTCGTATAATTCTGTATACCAACTGGTAGATCATTTATGTAGACAATAAACATCACTGGTGCAAGAACTGAACCCCGAGGTACTCCACTTGTGACATTTCTCCAGTCCGATACATTGCCTCTGATCACTGCCCTCATTTTTCTATCAGTCAGAAATTTTTTCAGCCATGTTTGAAGCTTACCTGTCACCCCTCCAATATTTTCCAGTTTCCAGAACAACTTCGTATGTGGAACTCTGTCGAAAGCCTTTTTAAGGTCCAGAAAGATGCAGTCAACCCAACCATCTCTTTCCTATAATATCTATGTTGCTCGATCATAGAAAATGAGTAAATTCGATACACAGGATCTTCCAGATCGAAAACCATACTGTCTGTCTGATATTATATCATTTCTCTCCAGGTGTTTTACCCATTTCATTTTAATTTTTTTTTCAATATTTTGACTATAACACTTATCAATGATACCGGTGTATAATTAAGGGGGTCTTCCCTGCTTCCACTTTTGTAGACTGGAACTATGTTAGCCATTTTTCCACACATCAGCTACAACTCCTGTAAACAGGGATGGCTGAAAAATCAGTTGAAGTGGAATGCTGAGCTGAGGTGCACATTCTCTCAGAACCCATGGTGAAACTCCATCTGGACCAACTGCTTTGTTCTTATTTAGCACCTTGAGCATTTTTTCCACTTCGTCTCTAGACTCCTCTATGTGCTCTATGTTGTTCTCTGGAATTCTAATTGCATCTGGTTCCCTGAAGATTTCATTTTGTACAAACACACTTTGGAACTTTTCGTTTAATGTTTCACACATTTCCTTTTCATTTTCCGTGAATCTATTTCCCCTTTTCAACCTCTGAATATTATCCTTTACCTGCAATTTGTTGTTAATGAATTTATAGAATAGACCTGGTTCTGTTTTTACATTTGTCTACAATCCCTTTTCCAAATTTCTTTCTGCCTCTCTCCTCACTGCCATGTAGTTGTTTCTCGCATCTTTGCATCGCTGGTATGTTTGGGGGTTTGGCCTCTTCCTGTATTGATTCCATTTATGTGTCTTTTGGTCTCTGGCCTTCTCGCAATTTCTATTGAACCAATCCTGTTTCCTAGTTCTGCATCTCTGTTTTGGTATAAATTTTTTGGTGCCTTTATCATATATTTCACAAAACTTGACATACATCTCATTCACTTCCTTGCCTAGCAACAAGTCTGTCCAATTATACTCACTAAAAAAAAATCTAAGGTTGCCATAATGTCCTCTCCTAAAGTCAGGTTTTTCGATTGCATCAACCTTCATATTTTCTTCCAGATTATAACGCATTGCATACTTTATTCCCAAAAAGACATAGTCACTTTTACCCAAGGGAGGAAGGTACTGAATGTCAAATATTTCTTCCTCCTTCCTGGTAAACATCAAATCTAGCATGGAGGGAACGTCCCCTTCCCTCATCCTTGTAGCTTGTTTAACATGTTGATACGAGAATGTCTCCAGGATGAGGTCTACAAATTTACAGGTCCAAAAATCTTCTGTTTTAGCTTCATATGCTTCCCAATCTATGGGTTTCAAGTAGAAGTCACCGACTATGAACAGTCGTGAACTATCGTTATCCGCTCTCGCTATGATCTCTCTCATTATTGTTATAAGACCTTCTCGTTTACTATCTAGCTCCTCCTTTGACCATGTGCTGTTTGGCGGTGGACTATATGCATTAATGATCATTCGTTTATCATCCTCATGGTAGATCTCTAGTGCTATTATGTCAACTTCTTGTGGATTGGCAGTCATTATTTCCTTCACCTTTAGGTGTTCTTTCAACAGCACAGCAATGCCAACGCCTTTCCTAATTTTTCTGTCCCGTCTCCAAATTGAGTAGCCCCTTGGGAATATGACCTCATTTAAAATAACATCTTCAAGTTTTGTCTCCGTGAGTGCAACAATGTCTGGTGTCTGCAGCTGAATTACATCACTTAATTCCATTATCTTCGATCTTACTCCATCTATGTTGGTGTATGCAATCTTCAGGAACTTGTTCCCCGTCTTCTTATTTTTCACTCCCCCTCTCTCTAATGATTTGTTGGTTTGCCTTTATGTACCACTTTACTGGTCTGCTAACCCTACCAAAAAAATTTGATTTCTTCTTCATTCCTGCCCTCATTTAAACGTTTTTGCCTCGTGTGTGTGTGTGTGTGTGTGTGTGTGTGTGTGTGTGTGTGTGTGTGTGTGTGTGTGTGTGTGTGTGTGTGTGTGTGTGTGTGTGTGTGTGTGTGTGTGTATGTGTGTATGTGTGTGTACTCACCTAATTGTGCTTGCGGGGGTTGAGCTTTGGCTCTTTGGTCCCGCCTCTCAACTGTCAATCAACTGGTGTACAGATTCCTGAGCCTACTGGGCTCTATCATACATACATTTGAAACTGTGTATGGAGTCAGCCTCCACCACATCACTTCCTAGTGCATTCCATTTATTAACTACTCTGACACTGAAAAAATTCTTTCTAACGTCTCTGTGGCTCATCTGGGTACTAAGTTTCCACCTGTGTCCCCTTGTTCGTGTCCCACCCGTGCTGAAGAATTTGTCTTTGTCCACCCTGTCAATTCCCCTGAGAATTTTGTAGGTGGTTATCATGTCTCCCCTTACTCTTCTGTTTTCCAGGGATGTGAGGTTCAGCTCCTTTAGCCTTTCCTCGTAGCTCAATCCTCTCAGTTCCGGGACGAGCCTGGTGGCATACCGCTGAATCTTCTCTAACTTTGTCTTGTGTTTAACTAGCTATGGACTCCAGGCTAGAGCTGCAGACTCCAGGATTGGTCTTACATAAGTGGTATACAGGGTTCTGAAAGATTCCTTACACAAGTTTCTGAAGGCAGTTCTTATGTTGGCCAGTCTAGCATATGCCGCTGATGATATTCTTTTGATGTGGGCCTCTGGGGACAGGTTCGGTGTGATATCAACCCCCAGATCCTTCTCTCTATTTGATTCTTGCAGGATTTCCCCTCCCAGATGATACCTTGTGTTCAACCTCCTGCTCCCTTCGCCTAATTTCATCACCTTACACTTTCCAGAGTTGAACTTCAGCAGCCATTTTCTAGACCATTCCTCCAGTTTATCCAGGTCATCCTGTAGTCTCTGTCTATCTTCATCCGTCTTGATTCTTCTCATAATTTTTGCATCATCAGCAAACATCGAGAGGAATGAGTCTATACCCTCTGGAAGATCGTTCACATATATTAGAAACAGGATGGGTCCAAGTACTGAGCCCTGTGGGACTCCGCTGGTGACATCTCGCCACTCTGATGTCTTCCCCCTCACCGTTACTCGCTGTTTCCTGTTGCTTAAGTACTCCCTTATGCACTGGAGCACCTTCCCTTTTACTCCTGCCTGTTGCTCCAACTTTTTTAACAGCCTTTTATGGGGTACTGTGTCGAAGGCTTTTTGGCAATCCAGGAAAATGCAGTCGGCCCACCCTTCTCTTTCCTGCCTAATTTTCGTTGCCTGGTCATAAAATTCTATTAACCCTGTGAGGCACGATTTACCATCTCTGAACCCATGTTGGTGGTGCGTTACAAAGTTATTTCCCTCCAGATGCTCTACGAGCCTTTTCCTCACGATCTTCTCCAGCACCTTGCATGGTATACAAGTTAAGGAAACTGGCCTGTAATTCAGTGCCTCTTGCCTGTCACCCTTTTTGTGTGTGTGTGTGTGTGTGTGTGTGTGTGTGTGTGTGTGTGTGTGTGTGTGTGTGTGTGTGTGTGTGTGTGTGTGTGTGTGTGTGTGTGTGTGTGTGTACTCATCTAGTTGTGTCTGCAGGATCGAGCTTTGACTCTTGGATCCCGCCTTTCGAGCATCGGTTGTTTACAGCAATGAATCCTGTCCCATTTCCCTATCATACCTGGTTTTAAAATCATGAATAGTATTTGCTTCCACAACCTGTTCCTGAAGTGTATTCCATTTTCCCACTATTCTCACGCTAAAAGAAAACTTGCTAACATCTCTGTGACTCATCTGAGTTTCAAGCTTCCATCCATGTCCCCTCGTTCTGTTACTATTCTATGTGAACATTTCGTTTATGTCCACTCTGTCAATCTCTCTGAGTATTTTATACGCTCCTATCATGTCCCCCCTCTCCCTTCTTCTTTCTAGTGTCGCAAGGCACAGTTCCCTCAGGCGCTCCTCATACCCCATCCCTCGTAGCTCTGGGACGAGTCTCGTTGCAAACCTCTGAACCTTTTCCAGTTTCATTATATGCTTCTTCAGATGGGGACTCCATGATGACGCAGCATACTCTAAGACTGGCCTCACGTAGGCAGCGTAAAGCGCCCTAAATGCCTCTTTACTTAGGTTTCTGGTCGGTGTGTGTGTGTGTGTGTGTGTGTGTGTGTGTGTGTGTGTGTGTGTGTGTGTGTGTGTGTGTGTGTGTGTGTGTGTGTGTGTGTGTGTGTGTGTGTGTGTGTGTGTGTGTGTGTGTGTGTGTGAGTGTGTGTGTGTGTGTGTGTGTGTGTGTGTGTATGTGTGTGTGTGTGTGTGTGTGTGTGTGTGTGTGTGTGTGTGTGTGTGTGTGTGTACTCACCTATTTGTACTCACCTATTTGTGCTTGCGGGGGTTGAGCTTTGGCTCTTTGGTCCCGCCTCTCAACCGTCAATCAACAGGTGTACAGATTCCTGAGCCTATCGGGCTCTGTCATATCTACACTTGAAACTGTGTATGGAGTCAGCCTCCACCACATCACTTCCTAATGCATTCCATTTGTCAACCACTCTGACACTAAAAACGTTCTTTCTAACGTCTCTGTGGCTCATGTGGGTACTCAGTTTCCATTTGTGTCCTATTGTTCGCGTCCCACCAGTGTTGAATAATTGATCCTTGTTTACCCGGTCGATTCCTCTGAGGATTTTGTAGGTTGTGATCATGTCTCCCCTTACTCTTCTGTCTTCCAGTGTCGTAAGATGCATTTCCCGCAGCCTTTCCTCGTAACTCATGCCTCTTATTTCTGGGACTAGTCTAGTGGCATACCTTTGGACTTTTTCCAGCATCGTCTTGTGCTTGACAAGGTACGGGCTCCATGCTGGGGCCGCATACTCCAGGATTGGTCTTACATATGTGGTGTACAAGATTCTGAATGATTCCTTACACAGGTTCCTGAACGCTGTTCTGATGTTAGCCAGCCTCGCATATGCCGCAGACGTTATTTTTTTTATGTGGGCTTCAGGAGACAGGTTTGGTGTGATATCAACTCCTAGATCTTTCTCTCTGTTCGTTTCATTAAGTACTTCATCTCCAATTCTGTATCCTGTATCTGGCATCATATTTCCACTGCCTATTTTCATTACTTTGCATTTACTCGGGTTGAACTTCAACCACACCTCGGGTTGTGTGTGTGTGTGTGTGTGTGTGTGTGTGTGTGTGTGTGTGTGTGTGTGTGTGTGTGTGTGTGTGTGTGTGTGTGTGTGTGTGTGTGTGTGTGTGTGTGTGTGTGTGTATGTGTGTGTGTGTGTGTGTGTGTGTGTGTGTGTGTGTGTGTGTGTGTGTGTGTGTGTGTGTGTGTGTGTGTGTGTGTGTGTGTGTGTGTGTGTGTGTGTGTGTGTGTGTGTGTGTGTGTGTGTGTGTGTGTGTGTGTGTGTGTGTGTGTGTGTGTGTGTGTGTGTGTGTGTGTGTACTCACCTAGTTTTACTCACCTAGGACTTGTGATCCTGTGGTCCTGGGTTCGATCCCAGGCGCCGGCGAGAAACAATGGGCAGAGTTTCTTTCACCCTATGCCCCTGTTACCTAGCAGTAAATAAGGTACCTGGGTGTTAGTCAGCTGTCACGGGCTGTTTCCTGGGGGTGGAGGCCTGGTCGAGGACCGGGCCGTGGGGACACTAAAAGCCCCGGAATCATCTCAAGATAACCTAGTTGTGCTTGCGGGGGTTGACCTGTGGCTCTTTGGTCCCACCTCTCAACCGTCAATCAACAGGTGTACAGGTTCCTGAGCCTATTGGGCTCTATCATATCTACACTTGAAACTGTGTATGGAGTCAGCCTCCACTACATCACTTCCTAATGCATTCCATTTGTCAACCACTCTGACACTAAACAACTTCTTTCTAATATCTCTGTGGCTCATTTGGGTACTCAGTTTCCACCTGTGTTCCCTAGTGCGTGTGCCCCTTGTGTTAAATAGCCTGTCTTTATCACCCCTGTCGATTCCCTTGAGAATCTTGAATGTGGTGATCATGTCCCCCCTAACTCTTCTGTCTTCCAAAGAAGTGAGGTTTAATTCCCGTAGTCTCTCCTCGTAGCTCATACCTCTCAGCTCGGGTACTAGTCTGGAGGCAAACCTTTGAATCTTTTCCAGTTTAGTGTTATGCTTGACTAGATATGGACTCCATGCTGGAGCCGCATACACCAGGATTGGTCTGACATATGTGGTATATAATGTTCTGAAAGATTCCTTACACAAGTTTCTAAAGGCCGTTCTTATGTTAGCCAACCTGGCATATGCTGCTGATGTTATCCTCTCGATATGAGCTTCAGGGGACAGGTCTAGCGTGATATCAACCTCCAGGTCTTTCTCTCTCTCTGACTCTTGAAGTATTTCATCACCCAAATGATACCTTGTATCTGGTCTCCTGCTTCCTACCCCTATCGTCATTACATTACAATTGCTTGGGTTAAACTCTAACAGCCATTTGTTCGACCATTCCTGCAGCTTGTTCAGGCCTTCTTGAAGCCTCAAGCTGTCCTCCTCTGTCTTAATCCTTCTCATAATTCTGGCGTCGTCAGCAAACATTGGGAGGAATGAGTCTATACACTCTGGGAGAGCATTTACGTATATCAGCAACAGGATAGGTCCAAGTACAGAGCCCTGTGGGACTCCACTGGTGACTTCACGCCATTCTGAGGTCTCACCCCTCACTGTAACTCTCTGCTTCCTATTGCTTAGGTACTCCCTTATCCACTGGAGCGCCCTACCAGTTACCCCTGCCTGTTTCTCCAGCTTATGCATCAACCTTTTATGGGGTACTGTGTCAAAGGCTTTCTGACAGTCCAAAAAAATGCAGTCCACCCATCCTTCTCTTTCTTGCTTAATCTTTGTCACCTGATCGTAGAATTCTATCAAGCCTGTAACTCAAGATTTACCCTCCCTGAACCCATGTTGATGGGTTGTCACGAAGTCTCTTCTCTCCAAATGTGTTACTAGGTTTTTTCTCACAATCTTCTCCATCACCTTGCAAGGTATACAAGTTAAGGACACTGGCCTGTAGTTCAGTGCATCTTGTCTGTCACCCCTTTTGTATATTGGATCTACATTAGCAGTCTTCCATATTTCTGGTAGGTCTCCCGTTTCCAGTGTCCTACTATACACTATGGAGAGTGGCAAGCAAAGTGCTCCTGCACACTCTTTCAATACCCATGGTGAGATTCCGTCCGGCCCAACAGCTTTTCTCACATCCAGCTCCAATAGGGTCTTCTTAACCTCATCTCTTGCAATTTCGAATCTATCCAAGGTCACCTGGTTTGCTGCCACCTCTCCTAGCGCCATGACTTCTTTGTGTTACATTACATCACCACACACACTGTGGTGTGTGTGGTGATGTAATGTGTGTGTTGGACGGCGGTCCGCGAACAAGTGTAGGACGGCAGTCCGCGAATTAGTTTCAGTATTCTCGGGATATTTACGTACCAGTGAGCCCAAAACATAGTTTTTGGTCATATGAAGGGTACAGCAACGCAGTGATCACACACACACATCACCTAATGTGTATGTGTGTGTGTGTCTGCTCACCTAATTGTACTCACCTAATTGTGCTTGCAGGGGTTAAGCTCTGGCTCTCTGGTCCCACCTCTCAACCATCAATCAACAGGTGTACAGGTTCCTAAGCCTACTGGGCTCTATCATATCTACACTTGAAACTGTGTATGGAGTCAGCCTCCACCACATCACTTCCTAATGCATTCCATTTGTCAACCACTCAGACACAAAAAAAAGTTCTTTCTAAGATCTCTGTGGCTCATTTGGGCACTCAGTGTGTGTGTGTGTGTGTGTGTGTGTGTGTGTGTGTGTGTGTGTGTGTGTGTGTGTGTGTGTGTGTGTGTGTGTGTGTGTGTGTGTGTGTGTGTGTGTGTGTGGTGTGTGTGTGTGTGTGTGTGTGTGTGTGTGTGGTGTGTGTGTGTGTGTGTGTGTGTGTACTCACCTAATTGTACTCACCTAATTGTGCTTGCGGGGGTTGAGCTTTGGCTCTTTGGTCCCACCTCTCAACCGTCAATCAACTGGTGTACAGATTCCTGAGCCTACTGGGCTCTATCATATCTACATTTGAAACTGTGTATGGAGTCAGCCTCCACCACATCTCTTCCTAGTGCATGCCATTTACTAACTACTCTGACACTGAAAAAGTTCTTTCTAACGTCTCTGTGGCTCATTTGGGTACTCAGCTTCCACCTGTGTCCCCATGTTCGCGTCCCTCCAGTGTTGAATAGTTCATCCTTGTTTACCCGGTCGATTCCTCTGAGGATTTTGTAGGTTGTGATCATGTCCACCCTTACTCTTCTGTCTTCCAGTGTCGTAAGGTGCATTTCCTGCAGCCTTTCCTCATAACTTATGCCTCTTAGTTCTGTGACTATTCTAGTAGCATACCTTTGGACTTTTTCCAGCTTCGTCTTGTGCTTGACAAGGTACGGGCTCCATGCTGGGGCCGCATACTCCAGGATTGGTTTTACATATGTGGTGTACAAGATTCTTAATGATTCCTTACACAGGTTCCTGAACGCCGTTCTGATGTTTGCCAGCCTCGCATATGCCGCAGACGTTATTCTCTTAATGTGGGCTTCAGGAGACAGGTTTGGTGTGATATCAACTCCTAGATCTTTCTCTCTGTCCATTTCATTAAGTACTTCATCTCCTATTCTGTATCCTGTTTCTGGCCTCCTGTTTCCACTGCCTAGTTTCATTACTTTGCATTTACTCGGGTTGAACTTCAACAGCCATGTGTTGGACCATTCACTCAATCTATCTAGGTCATCCTGTAGCCTCCTACTATCATCCTCTGTTTCAATCCTCCTCATAATTTTTGCATCGCCGGCAAACATTGAGAGGAACGAATCTATACCCTCTGGGAGATCATTTACATATATCAGAAACAGTATAGGTCCAAGGACTGACCCCTGCGGGACTCCACTTGTGACGTCTCGCCAATCTGAGACCTCACCCCTCACACAGACTCGTTGTCTCCTGTTGCTTAGGTACTCCTCTATCCACCGGAGTACCTTCCCTTTCACTCCAGCCTGCATCTCCAACTTTCGCACTAGCCTCTTGTGTGGCACTGTATCAAAGGCTTTCTGACAATCCAAAAATATGCAGTCTGCCCACCCTTCTCTTTCTTGCCTTATTTTTGTTGCCTGGTCGTAGAATTCAAGTAACCCTGTGAGGCAGGACCTGCCATTCCTGAACCCATGTTGATGCTGTGTTACAAAGTTCCTTCGCTCCAGATGCTCCACTAGTTTTTTTCGCACAATCTTCTCCATCAGCTTGCATGGTATGCAGGTTAGGGACACTGGCCTGTAGTTCAGTGCCTCCTGCCTATCCCCTTTCTTGTATATCGGGACTACGTTAGCTGCTTTCCAAATATCTGGCATTTCCCCTGTTGCCAGTGATTTTGTTATACACTATGGAGAGTGGTAGGCACAGTTCTCTTGCTCCTTCCTTTAGAACCCAAGGGGAGATTCCATCTGGGCCTATAGCCTTTGTCACATCCAACTCTTGTAAACACTTCCTTACTTCCCCGCTGGTAATCTCAAACTCTTCCAGTGGTTCCTGGTTAGCTATTCCCTCACTTACCTCTGGAATTTCTCCTTGCTCTAAGGTGAAGACCTCCTGGAATTTCTTATTCAATTCCTTACACACTTCCTTGTCATTTGTAGTGAATCCTTCTGCCCCTATCCTTAATTTCATAACCTGTTCCTTTACTGTTGTTTTTCTCCTGATGTGGATATGCAACAATTTAGGATGAGTCTTTGCCTTGCTTGCGATGTCATTTTCGTATTGTCTTTCTGCCTCTCTTCTTATCCTGACATATTCATTCCTGGCATTCTGGTATCTTTCTCTGCTCTCCAGTGTCCTGTTATTCCTATAGTTTCTCCATGCCCTTTTACTTTGCTGCTTAGCTAGCCTACATCTCTGATTAAACCATGGGTTTCTCATTTTCCTTTCTCTGTTTTCCTTTTGGACTGGGACAAACTTGTTTGCTGCGTCCTTGCACTTCTGTGTGATGTAATCCATCATATCTTGGGCCGTCTTTCCCCTTAGCTCTGTTTCCCATGCTATATCTGTTAGTAATTTTCTTATCCCCTCATAGTTTCCCTTTCGGTACGCTAACCTTTTGGTTTTGGTATCCCTCCTCGAGTTCAATAACCCTTCTTCAATCAAGTAATCAAACACCAGTACACTGTGGTCGCTCATTCCTACTGGGTCCTCAAAACCGATTTCTCTTATGTCGGAGTCGTTCAGAGTGAAGACTAGGTCGAGTCTCGCTGGTTCGTCATTGCCGCTCATCCTTGTGGGTTCTCCGACATGCTGGGTTAAAAAGTTGCTTGTCACCACCTCAAATAGTTTGGCTCTCCACGTATCCTCGCCTCCATGCGATTCATTGTTCTCCCAGTCAATCTTTTCGTGATTGAAGTCGCCCATGATGAGCAGGTGGGATCTATTTCTACAGGCAGCAGAGGCTGCCCTCTCAATTATAGTGTTAACTGCCATGTTGTTGTTTTCATACTCTTGACTGGGTCTTCTGTCATTTGGTGGAGGGTTGTATATTACTGCTACTTCTATTCTTGGTCCTCCCATTGTTATGGTGCCTGCTATGTAGTCTCTGAACTCCTCACAGCCCGGGATGGCCATCTCCTTAAAACTCCATTCCTATCTCATGAGTAGGGCCACTCCGCCTCCTCCCCTACCTTCCCTCTCTTTCCTTATTACTGTGTACTCCTGAGGAAACACGGCATTCGTTATGATTCCAGAGAGTTTTGTTTCAGTGAGTCCGATTACATATGGGTTCACTTCTTGTGCTCTTTCCCTTAGTTCACTTGTCTTGCTTGTGTTCCCATCTATGTTAGAGTACATCACCCTGAAACTGACTCTCTTCTGCTTCTTCTCTGGGGGGGGGGGGGACCTTTGGGATCTGGGGTGAGTGGGAGCTGGGAGGACCTAACACGGGGAGATTGGTGGAGGAGGGAGGGCTTGGGGGGGAGAGGGGGGTGGTGGGGGGAGACGGGGAGAGTACAGGGGGTGGGTAAGAGGGGGAGGGTAGGGAGGGAGAGTAAGAGGGAGAGGGTTGGGGGGAGAGTGACAGGGGGAGGGTTGGTGGGGGTGAGAGAGGGAGAGTTGGGGAAGCATGGGGGGAGGAGAGGGTTTGGGGGATAGGAGAGATGGGGGGGCTTGGGGGGAGGAGAAAAGGGTGGAGGGCTTAGGGGGCGTGGGGGAAAAAGGAGCGCTGAGGTGGGTGAGGAAGAGGGGAGGGTTTAGGGGAGTGGGGGAGAGGGGGAAGACTTAGGTGGGGTGGGGGAGAGTGGGGGGCTTAGGGGGGCTGGGGGGAAGGGAGGGCTTGGGGGTGGGAGAGACGGGAAGGCATGTGGGAGAAGGGAGGGCTTGGGGGATGGGGGAGAAGGGAGGGCTTGGGGGATGGGGGAGAAGGGAGGTCCTGGGGAGAGGGGTGAGTGGGAGGAGGGGGGGGTGAGTGGGAGGGGGGTGGGTGGGGGGAGGGTGCCCTAGGTGGGTACTTAGTGGAGGGCTGACAGGGGATGGGGCAGGTTGGGTGTCTGTTGGGTAGAATGTGGGGGTGGTGCCCCAATCCCTGTGGCTGTTGCACTGTTTGAGGAGGGTTCTCCACTTCCCTCTGTGATTGTAGGGTTCTGGGTTGTGGTACTCTGAAACTTTTCTCTCTCCCTGCGCTCCTTCCTCGCGTCTGCTGTCCGTATTCTCTCTTCCCTTGTCATATCCCTCTGCAGGAATACTTTTTTGAACTTCTCTACATTTGCTAGGCAGCACTTCCTTGCTAACAGTTCCTCTTTCGTGATTTTGCTCATGAATACCATCTTTATCATTCGGTCCCTGCCCTTGTTGAACTTTCCAAGCCTGAAAACCTTTTCAACATTTTGGTCAGTTCCCTCCATCCTTACCTCTTTAAGAATCTCGGTAACTGCATTTTTGTCCTTGTCTCTCTGCTCCTTTTGGATGGTCCCTGTTTACTCTTTAATGCCTGCTACTACGACAGCTCTTCTTCTCTCTATCAGCCGGCTAGTACATCTAGCTGCTTCCTGAGAGGAAGCCACTTTCATGGTAACTTCCTTAACTGCAGACCTAGCTTCAGGGCTCTTTTTAAGCATTTCAGCAAATGAGATCTGGGTTGTGGTGGTTCCCTCCACAGTAGCATTCCCATCTCCCTGAGGTACGGTTTGTGTCTGGTATTGTGGAAGAGTCTCCTTTAGGCATCGTATCTCCTCCTTTGCTGCCCTTGCTGTGTGTGTGTGTGTAATTACCTAAGTGTAATTACCTAAGTGTAGTTACAGGATGAGAGCTACGCTCGTGGTGTCCCGTCTTCCCAGCACTCTTTGTCATATAACCAAAAAAATATTTAGGTCATTGTGGGATCGAACTCGTGTCCCTGAACAGCTGAGGCACAACGCACCTAACTACAACAACCCGTCTTCTCGAAAAAGTTCCAAGTAGCACGGGCTATGGTGAACCCGAATATTTTATTTCATTTTTGAGCGATTTTGAACATTGCAAGCTTGTCGGGATTCCGGTTAAGGTTTCTTCCACCTGTCAGACTCGTTGTGATAGCGAAGGAGACAGTGACTTGAACAAATCCACAAGGGCCGTGACGAGGGTTCGAATCTATGTCCGAGAGGATCCCAGACGCTGCCTTAATGGACTGAGCTACGACAACCCTCTTAGTCCTACACACAGTGTGTAGCATCGGGGGCTAGTGGGGCAGACTGAATACTTTTAGCTTATTGAGAACACACTAAAGAATCTATATCTCATTGCATAACTTTCCATGAAATGCTCGCTTAGCACAGAATGTCACAGTTATCAGTAAATGTACCATAGTGCAATGATAATGTCTACGTTGCCGGCTTTGATATGGGACAGCAAGCATTCATCCTTCATCAGTCTTTGGCGGAACATACACATCTCTGTTGACTTCAACGAGATATCCCATCCGGCCATGAACTCTAAGATAGTAGTAAGTTTACCTGTTAAAAATTATTCTCTTGCCCAGAGAGGGAAGCAATATAACACCATAATTGAAATAACATTAATTAAGCTAATTACAATGGGGCAATAAAACACTCTCATCTCCAAAGTTAACCCACGTCTGAACCTTAAAAGAGGGTGAATTACAAAGATGGTTATTACCATCTTTGATTGTCTTTGGGTAGCCTGAGAGCTACCGTGAATATACCGTGAACTGCAACAAAATTTAGTCAAACAGAGACAGAGTAAAATTCACACGAAATCAACCTGTATTAACGTGAATATTATGTACCCGAAGTGACCTGATGAGCATCATCTTTAATCACCTCGATGGGGAGAGAGAGGCGGTGGCTTGTCGAATGTGGCCTCTTTATTAATGAAGATTATGGATTCCAGCTATATTTTGAACAGGATCACTCTCTTAATATTGACTTCGCCGGAGTCAATAATTTGAGGAAACATGCACCTCACTTAAGTCATTGATAATCTTTAAACAAACATATATATATATATATATATATATATATATATATATATATATATATATATATATATATATATATATATATATATATATATATATGTCGTACCTAGTAGCCAGAACGCACTTCTGAGCCTACTATGCAAGGCGCGATTTGCCTAATAAGCCAAGTTTTCCTGAATTAATATATTTTCTCTAATTTTTTTCTTATGAAATGATAAAGCTACCCATTTCATTATGTATGAGGTCAATTTTTTTTATTGGAATTAAAATTAACGTAGATATATGACCGAACCTAACCAACCCTACCTAACCTAACCTAACTTAATAGGTTAGGTTAGGTTAGGTAGCCGAAAAAGTTAGGTTAGGTTAGGTTAGATAGGTTAGGTAGTCGAAAAACAATTAATTCATGAAAACTTGGCTTATTAGGCAAATCGGGCCTTGCATAGTAGGCTGAGAAGTGCGTTCTGGCTACTAGGTACGACATATATATATATACATATATATATATATATATATATATATATATATATATATATATATATATATATATATATATATATATATATATATATATGTCGTACCTAGTAGCCAGAATGCACTTCTCAGCCTACTATGCAAGGCCCGATTTGCCTAATAAGCCAAGTTTTCCTGAATTAATATATTTTCTCTAATTTTTTCCTTATGAAATGATAAAGCTACCCATTTCATTACGTATGAGGTCAATTTTTTTTTATTGGAGTTAAGATTAACGTAGATATATGACCGAACCTAACCAACCCTACCTAACCTACCCTAACCTATCTCTATAGGTTAGGTTAGGTTAGGTAGCCGAAAAAGTTAGGTTAGGTTAGGTTAGGTAGGTTAGGTAGTCGAAAAACAATTAATTCATGAAAACTTGGCTTATTAGGCAAATCAGGCCTTGCATTGTAGGCAGAGAAGTGCGTTCTGGCTATTAGGTACGACATATATATATATATATATATATATATATATATATATATATATATATATATATATATATATATATATATATATATATATATATATATATAACTGAAAACTCACACCCCAGAAGTGACTCGAACCTCGAACCCATACTGCCAGGAGCAACGCAACTGGTATGTACAGAGACGCCTTAATCCACTTGACCATCACGACCGGACATAAGGAAGTGATAGCCGAAGCTATTTGAACCACTTCCCCGCCGGCACTCGGATGGTAATCTTGGGCATAGCATTTTATCAAATCACCTCATTCTTTGGGGCACACGTGAGGAACACAAATGCAAACAAGCCTGAATGGTTATGGTATGTACAGGGACGCCTTAATCCACTTGACCATCACGACCGGACATAAGGAAGTGATAGCCGAAGCTATTTGAACCACTTCCCCGCCGGCACTCGGATGGTAATCTTGGGCATAGCATTTTATCAAATCACCTCATTCTTTGGGGCACACGTGAGGAACACAAATGCAAACAAGCCTGAATGGTCAGGCTTGAATGGTACCAGTTGCGTTGCTCCTGGCAGTATGGGTTCGAATCACTTCTGGGGTGTGAGTTTTCAGTTGTATATAGTCCCAGGGACCATTCAGGCTTGTTTGCATTTGTGTTCCTCACATGTGCCCCAAAGAATGAGGTGATTTGATAAAATGCTATGCCCAAGATTACCATCCGAGTGCCGGCGGGGAAGTGTTTCAAATAGCTTCGGCTATCACTTCCTTATGTCCGGTCGTGATGGTCAAGTGGATTAAGGCGTCCCTGTACATACCAGTTGCGTTGCTCCTGGCAGTATGGGTTCGAGTCACTTCTGGGGTGTGAGTTTTCAGTTGTATATAGTCCTGGGGACCATTCAGGCTTGTTTGCATTTGTGTTCCTCACGTGTGCCCCAAAGAATGAGGTGATTTGATAAAATGCTATGCCCAAGATTACCATCCGAGTGCCGGCGGGGAAGTGGTTCAAATAGCTTCGGCTATCACTTCCTTATGTCCGGTCGTGATGGTGAAGTGGATTAAGGCGTCCCTGTACATACCAGTTACGTTGCTCCTGGCAGTATGGGTTCGAGTCACTTCTGGGGTGTGAGTTTTCAGTTGTATATAGTCCTGGGGACCATTCAGGCTTGTTTGTATATATATATATATATATATATATATATATATATATATATATATATATATATATATATATATATATATATATATATATATATAACTGAAAACTCACACCCCAGAAGTGACTCGAATCCATACTCCCAGGAGCAACGCAACTGGTATGTACAAGACGCCTTATCCCACTTGACCATCACGACCGGACATAATGAGGTGATAGCCGAAGCTATTTGAACCACCCCACCGCCGGCACTCGGATGGTAATCTTGGGCATAGCATTTTACCAAATCACCTCATTCTTTGGGGCACACGTGAGGAACACAAATGCGAACAAGCCTGAATGGTCCCCAGGACAATATGCAACTGAAAACTCACACCCCAGAAGTGACTCGAACCCATACTCCCAGGAGCAACGCAACTGGTATGTACAAGACGCCTTAATCCACTTGACCATCACGACCGGACATAATGAGGTGATAGCCGAAGCTATTTGAACCACCCCACCGCCGGCACTCGGATGGTAATCTTGGGCATAGCATTTTACCAAATCACCTCATTCTTTGGGGCACACGTGAGGAACACAAATGCGAACAAGCCTGAATGGTCCCCAGGACAATATGCAAGTCACTTCTGGGGTGTGAGTTTTCAGTTGCATATTGTCCTGGGGACCATTCAGGCTTGTTCGCATTTGTGTTCCTCACGTGTGCCCCAAAGAATGAGGTGATTTGGTAAAATGCTATGCCCAAGATTACCATCCGAGTGCCGGCGGTGGGGTGGTTCAAATAGCTTCGGCTATCACCTCATTATGTCCGGTCGTGATGGTCAAGTGGATTAAGGCGTCTTGTACATACCAGTTGCGTTGCTCCTGGGAGTATGGGTTCGAGTCACTTCTGGGGTGTGAGTTTTCAGTTGCATATTGTCCTGGGGACCATTCAGGCTTGTTCGCATTTGTGTTCCTCACGTGTGCCCCAAAGAATGAGGTGATTTGTTAAAATGCTATGCCCAAGATTACCATCCGAGTGCCGGCGGTGGGGTGGTTCAAATAGCTTCGGCTATCACCTCATTATGTCCGGTCGTGATGGTCAAGTGGATTAAGGCGTCTTGTACATACCAGTTGCGTTGCTCCTGGGAGTATGGGTTCGAGTCACTTCTGGGGTGTGAGTTTTCAGTTGCATATTGTCCTGGGGACCATTCAGGCTTGTTCGCATTTGTGTTCCTCACGTGTGCCCCAAAGAATGAGGTGATTTGGTAAAATGCTATGCCCAAGATTACCATCCGAGTGCCGGCGGTGGGGTGGTTCAAATAGCTTCGGCTATCACCTCATTATGTCCGGTCGTGATGGTCAAGTGGATTAAGGCGTCTTGTACATACCAGTTGCGTTGCTCCTGGGAGTATGGGTTCGAGTCACTTCTGGGGTGTGAGTTTTCAGTTGCATATTGTCCTGGGGACCATTCAGGCTTGTTCGCATTTGTGTTCCTCACGTGTGCCCCAAAGAATGAGGTGATTTGGTAAAATGCTATGCCCAAGATTACCATCCGAGTGCCGGCGGTGGGGTGGTTCAAATAGCTTCGGCTATCACCTCATTATGTCCGGTCGTGATGGTCAAGTGGATTAAGGCGTCTTGTACATACCAGTTGCGTTGCTCCTGGGAGTATGGGTTCGAGTCACTTCTGGGGTGTGAGTTTTCAGTTGCATATTGTCCTGGGGACCATTCAGGCTTGTTCGCATTTGTGTTCCTCACGTGTGCCCCAAAGAATGAGGTGATTTGGTAAAATGCTATGCCCAAGATTACCATCCGAGTGCCGGCGGTGGGGTGGTTCAAATAGCTTCGGCTATCACCTCATTATGTCCGGTCGTGATGGTCAAGTGGATTAAGGCGTCTTGTACATACCAGTTGCGTTGCTCCTGGGAGTATGGGTTCGAGTCACTTCTGGGGTGTGAGTTTTCAGTTGCATATTGTCCTGGGGACCATTCAGGCTTGTTCGCATATATATATATATATATATATATATATATATATATATATATATATATATATATATTTATATATATATATATATATATATATATATATATATATATATATATATATATATATATATATGTGTGTGTGTGTGTGTGTGTGTGTACTCACCTAATTGTACTCACCTAATTGTGCTTGCGGGGGTTGAGCTTTGGCTCTTTGGTCCCGCCTCTCAACTGTCAATCAACTGGTGTACAGATTCCTGAGCCTACTGGGCTCTGTCATATCTCCATTTGAAACTGTGTATGGAGTCAGCCTCCACCACATCACTTCCTAGTGCATTCCATTTATTAACTACTCTGACACTGAAAAAATTCATTCTAACGTCTCTGTGGCTCATCTGGGTACTAAGTTTCCACCTGTGTCCCCTTGTTCGTGTCCCACCCGTGCTGAAGAGTTTGTCTTTGTCCACCCTGTCATTTCCCCTGAGAATTTTGTAGGTGGTTATCATGTCTCCCCTTACTCTTCTGTTTTCCAGGGATGTGAGGTTCAGCTCCTTTAGCCTTTCCTCGTAGCTCAATCCTCTCAGTTCCGGGACGAGCCTGGTGGCATACCACTGAATCTTCTCTAACTTTGTCTTGTGTTTAACTAGGTATGGACTCTAGGCTGGAGCTGCATACTCCAGGATTGGTCTTACATAAGTGGTATACAGGGTTCTGAAAGATTCCTTACCCAAGTTTCTGAAGGCAGTTCTTATGTTGGCCAGTCTAGCATATGCCGCTGATGATATTCTTTTGGGTCGGGCCTCTGGGGACAGGTTCGGTGTGATATCAACCCCCAGATCCTTCTCTCTATTTGATTCTTGCAGGATTTCCCCTCCCAGATGATACCTTGTGTTCAGCCTCCTGCTCCCTTCGCCTAATTTCATCACCTTACACTTTCCAGAGTTGAACTTCAGCAGCCATTTTCTAGACCATTCCTCCAGTTTATCCAGGTCATCCTGTAGTCTCTGTCTATCTTCATCCGTCTTGATTCTTCTCATAATTTTTGCATCATCAGCAAACATCGAGAGGAATGAGTCTATACCCTCTGGAAGATCGTTCACATATATTAGAAACAGGATGGGTCCAAGTACTGAGCCCTGTGGGACTCCGCTGGTGACATCTCGCCACTCTGATGTCTTCCCCCTCACCGTTACTCGCTGTTTCCTGTTGCTTAAGTACTCCCTTATCCACTGGAGCACCTTCCCTTTTACTCCTGCCTGTTGCTCCAACTTTTTTAACAGCCTTTTATGGGGTACTGTGTCAAAGGCTTTTTGGCAATCCAGGAAAATGCAGTCGGCCCACCCTTCTCTTTCCTGCCTAATTTTCGTTGCCTGGTCATAAAATTCTATTAAACCTGTGAGGCACGATTTACCATCTCTGAACCCATGTTGGTGGTGTGTTACAAAGTTATTTCCCTCCAGATGCTCTACGAGCCTTTTCCTCACGATCTTCTCCAGCACCTTGCATTGTATACAAGTTAAGGAAACTGGCCTGTAATTCAGTGCCTCTTGCCTGTCACCCTTTTTGTATATTGGGACCACGTTAGCTGTCTTCCAACTTTCTGGTAAGTCTCCTGTTTCCAGTGACCTGTTATACACCATAGAGAGTGGCACACTTAGTGCTTCTGCACCTTCCTTTAGTATCCATGGTGAGATTCTATCAGGCCCAACAGCCTTTGTCCCATCTAGCTCCAGCAGACACCTTTTGACCTCATCACTGGTGAGGTCAAATTCCTCCAAGGTTGCTTGGTTTGCCGCATCCTCATTTAGTGCAGGGGCTTCTCCTTGTTCTATTGTGAAGACCTCCTGGAATCTCATGTTGAGTTCTTCACACACCTCCTTGTCATTCTCTGTGTATCTGTTCTCCCCTTTCCGCAGCTTCATCACTTGTTCCTTCACTGCTGTTTTCCTCCTGATAGAGATATTAGGTGTGTGTGTGTGTGTGTGTGTGTGTGTGTGTGTGTGTGTGTGTGTGTGTGTGTGTGTGTGTGTGTGTGTGTGTGTGTGTGTGTGTGTGTGTGTGTGTGTGTACTCACCTAGTTGTACTCACCTTGTTGTGTCCTGCAGGATCGAGCTGCAGACACAACAAAGGCAGGACTCTTGGATCCCGCCTTTCGAGCATCGGTTGTTTACAGGTGACTCCTGTCCCATTTCCCTATCATACCTGGTTTTAAGATTATGAATAGTATTTGCTTCCACAACCTGTTCCTGAAGTGCATTCCATTTTCCCACTACTCTCACGCTAAAAGAAAACTTCCTAATATCTCTGTGACTCATCTGAGTTTCCAGCTTTCATCCATGTCCCCTCGTTCTGTTATTATTCCGTGTGAACATTTCGTCTATGTCCACTCTGTCAATCCCTCTGAGTATTTTATACATTCCTATCATGTCCCCCTCTCCCTTCTTCTTTCTAGTGTCGTAAGGCACAGTTCCCTCAGGCGCTCTTCATACCTCATCCCTCGTAGCTCTGGGACGAGTCTCGTTGCAAACCTCTGAACCTTTTCCAGTTTCATTATATGCTTTTTCAGATGGGACTCCATGATGAGGCGACATACTCTAAGACTGGCCTCGCGTAGGCAGTGTAAAGCGCCCTAAATGCCTCCTTTTTTTCTGAATGATGTTCTAACTTTTGCCAGTGTAGAGTACGATGCTGTCGTTATCCTATTTATATGGGCCTCAGGAGATAGATTAGATGTTACGTCCACACCCAGGTCTCTTTCGCGCTTCGTCACAGGGAGGCTGTTCCCCTTCATTGTGTACTGTCCCTTTGGTCTCCTATCTCCTAGTTCCATTTCCATAACTTTACATTTGCTCGTGTTGAATTCCAGTAGCCATTTCTCTGACCATCTCTGCAACCTGTTCAGGTCCTCTTGGAGGATCCTGCAATCCTCATCTGTCACAACTCTTCTCATCAACTTTGCGTCATCCACAAACATCGACATGTAGGACTCTACGCCTGTAAACATGTCGTTAACATATACAAGAATTAGAATTGGTCCCAGCACCAATCCTTGTGGTACTGCACTTGTTACTGTTCGCCAGTTTGACTTCTCGCCCCTTACCGTAACTCTTTTGCTCCTTCCTGTTCAGTAGTTCCTTATCCATGCTAGGACCTTTCCCCCACCCCCGCCTGCCTCTCGGGTTTGAACAGCAGCCTCATGTGCGGTACTGTATCAAAGGCTTTTTGGCAGTCCAGAAATATGCAGTCTGCCCAAGTCTGCCCAACCATATATGTGTGTGTGTGTACTCACCTAGTTGTACTCACCTAGTTGTGTCTGCAGGATCGAGCATTGACTCTTGGATCCCGTCTTTCGAGCATCGGTTGTTTACAGCAATGACTCCTGTCCCATTTCCCTATCATACTTGGTTTTAAAATTATGAATAGTATTTGCTTTCACAACCTGTTCCTGAAGTGCATTCCATTTTCCCACTACTCTCACGCTAAAAGAAAACTTGCTAACATCTCTGTGACTCATCTGAGTTTCAAGCTTCCATCCATGTCCCCTCGTTCTGTTATTATTCCGTGTGAACATTTCGTCTATGTCCACACTGTCAATCCCTCTGAGTATTTTATACGTTCCTATCATGTCCCCCCTCTCCCTTCTTCTTTCTAGTGTCGCAAGGCACAGTTCCCTCAGGCGCTCCTCATACCCCATCCCTCGTAGCTCTGGGACGAGTCTCGTTGCAAACCTCTGAACCTTTTCCAGTTCCATTATATGCTTCTTCAGATGAGGACTCGATGATGAGGCGGCATACTCTAAGACTGGCCTCACTTAGGCAGTATAAAGCGCCCTAAATGCCTCCTTACTTAGGTTTCTGAATGATGTTTTAACTTTTGCCAGTGTAGAGTACACTGCTGTCATTATCCTATTTATATGTGCCTCAGGATATAGATTAGGTGTTACGTCCATACCCAGGTCTCTTTCGCGCGTCGTCACAGGTAGGCTGTTCCCCTTCATTGTGTACTGTCCCTTTGGTCTCCTATCACCTAGTCCCATTTCCCTAACTTTACATTTGCTCTTGCTTTTGCTGTGTGAGTGTGTGTGTGTGTGTGTGTGTGTGTGTGTGTGTGTGTGTGTGTGTACTCACCTAGTTGTGTTTGCGAGGGGGTTGAGCTCTGGCTCTTTGGTCCCGCCTCTCAACCGTCAATCAACAGGTATACAGATTCCTGAGCCTATTGAGCTCTATCATATCTACACTTGAAACTGTATATGGAGTCAGCATCCACCACATCACCTCCTAATGCATTCCATTTGTCAACCACTCTGATACTAAAAAGTTCTTTCTAATATCTCTGTGGCTCATTTGGGCACTCAGTTTCCACCTGTGTCCCCTTGTGCGTGTTCCCCTTGTGTTAAATAGACTGTGTGTGTGTGTGCGTGTGTGTGTGTGTGTGTGTGTGTGTGTGTGTGTGTGTGTGTGTGTGTGTGTGTGTGTGTGTGTGTGTGTGTGTGTGTGTGTGTGTGTGTGTGTGTTTGTGTGTGTGTGTGTGTGTGTGTGTGTGTTTGTGTGTTTGTTTGTGTGTGTGTTTGTACTCACCTATTTGTGGTTGGGGGGGGGGGTTGAGCTTTGGCTCTTTGGTCCCGTGTATGTGTGTGTGTGTGTGTGTGTGTAAATCGCGAAAAATAAACACGTGATTAAAAATGTGACTGTGTCAGACTACAGAGGAAAATTGGAACAGGAATTTCCTTAAGTACTTTCGTATATTAATACATCTTCAGAAAGAGTGACTCCTTCTGAAGATGTATTAATATACGAAAGTACTTAAGGAAATTCCTGTTTCAATTTTCCTCCTTGGTCTGATACTGTCATATATATATATATATATATATATATATATATATATATATATATATATATATATATATATATATATATATATATATATATATATATATATATATATATTAAGGCACAACTCTCCTAAACACGAGAGTGAAGTATGCAACTTTAGAACACTTTCCCACCAGGAGACTCGAACCCTAGCCAGCACAGAAGCCTTCCAGCAACTGGCATAACAGGTACGCCTTAACCCTCTCCACCACCTGCTCAGACCCTTAAAAGAGATGGTAATTTCGGAGTATTTATATACCCCAAAGATCACCACCTCCTAAGAGCACTAGAGCAAGTGAGGGGTCATTTATACGTTTATTTCATCAAGTCCCTGTTAATATGGGAAGACACAGTATCTATGCTTAAGGCACAACTCTCCTAAACACGAGAGTGAAGTATACAACTTTTGAACACTTTCCCACCAGGAGACTCGAACCCTAGCCAGCACAGAAGCCTTCCAGCAACTGGCATAACAGGTACGCCTTAACCCGCTCCACCACCTGCTCAGACCCTTAAAAGAGATGGTAATTTCGGAGTATTTATATACCCCAAAGATCACCACCTCCCAAGAGCACTAGAGCAAGTGAGGGGTCATTTATACGTTTATTTCATCAAGTCCCTGTTAATATGGGAAGACACAGTGTCTATGCTTAAGGCACAACTCTCCTAAACACGAGAGTGAAGTATACAACTTTAGAACACTTTCCCACCAGGAGACTCGAACCCTAGCCAGCACAGAAGCCTTCCAGCAACTGGGATAACAAGTACGCCTTAACCCGCTCCACCACCAGCTCAGACCCTTAAAAGAGATGGTAATTTCGGAGTATTTATATACCCCAAAGATCACCACCTCCCAAGAGCACTAGAGCAAGTGAGGGGTCATTTATACGTTTATTTCATCAAGTCCCTGTTAATATGGGAAGACACAGTGTCTATGCTTAAGGCACAACTCTCCTAAACACGAGAGTGAAGTACACAACTTTAGAACACTTTCCCACCAGGAGACTCGAACCCTAGCCAGCACAGAAGCCTTCCAGCAACTGGCATAACAGGTACGCCTTAACCCGCTCCACCACCTGCTCAGACCCTTAAAAGAGATGGTAATTTCGGAGTATTTATATACCCCCAAAGATCACCACCTCCCAAGAGCACTAGAGCAAGTGAGGGGTCATTTATACGTTTATTTCATCAAGTCCCTGTTAATATGGGAAGACACAGTGTCTATGCTTAAGGCACAACTCTCCTAAACACGAGAGTGAAGTATACAACTTTAGAGCACTTTCCCACCAGGAGACTCGAACCCTAGCCAGCACAGAAGCCTTCCAGCAACTGGCATAACAGGTACGCCTTAACCTGCTCCACCACCTGCTCAGACCCTTAAAAGAGATGGTAATTTCGGAGTATTTATATATCCCAAAGATCACTACCTCCCAAGAGCACTAGAGCAAGTGAGGGGTCATTTATACGTTTATTTCATCAAGTCCCTGTTAATATGGGAAGACACAGTGTCTATGCTTAAGGCACAACTCTCCTAAACACGAGAGTGAAGTATACAACTTTAGAACACTTTCCCACCAGGAGACTCGAACCCTAGCCAGCACAGAAGCCTTCCAGCAACTGGCATAACAGGTACGCCTTAACCCGCTCCACCACCTGCTCAGACCCTTAAAAGACATGGTAATTTCGGAGTATTTATATACCCCAAAGATCACCACCTCTAAGAGCACTAGAGCAAGTGAGGGGTCATTTATACGTTTATTTCATCAAGTCCCTGTTAATATGGGAAGACACAGTGTCTATGCTTAAGGCACAACTCTCCTAAACACGAGAGTGAAGTATACAACTTTAGAACACTTTCCCACCAGGAGACTCGAACCCTAGCCAGCACAGAAGCCTTCCAGCAACTGGCATAACAGATACGCCTTAACCCGCTCCACCACCTGCTCAGACCCTTAAAAGAGATGGTAATTTCGGAGTATTTATATATCCCAAAGATCACCACCTCCCAAGAGCACTAGAGCAAGTGAGGGGTCATTTATACGTTTATTTCATCAAGTCCCTGTTAATATGGGAAGACACAGTGTCTATGCTTAAGGCACAACTCTCCTAAACACGAGCGTGAAGTATACAACTTTAGAACACTTTCCCACCAGGAGACTCGAACCCTAGCCAGCACAGAAGCCTTCCAGCAACTGGGATAACAGGTACGCCTTAACCCGCTCCACCACCAGCTCAGACCCTTAAAAGAGATGGTAATTTCGGAGTATTTATATACCCCAAAGATCACCACCTCCCAAGAGCACTAGAGCAAGTGAGGGGTCATTTATACGTTTATTTCATCAAGTCCCTGTTAATATGGGAAGACACAGTGTCTATGCTTAAGGCACAACTCTCCTAAACACGAGAGTGAAGTACACAACTTTAGAACACTTTCCCACCAGGAGACTCGAACCCTAGCCAGCACAGAAGCCTTCCAGCAACTGGCATAACAGGTACGCCTTAACCCGCTCCACCACCTGCTCAGACCCTTAAAAGAGATGGTAATTTCGGAGTATTTATATACCCAAAGATCACCACCTCCCAAGAGCACTAGAGCAAGTGAGGGGTCATTTATACGTTTATTTCATCAAGTCCCTGTTAATATGGGAAGACACAGTGTCTATGCTTAAGGCACAACTCTCCTAAACACGAGAGTGAAGTATACAACTTTAGAACACTTTCCCACCAGGAGACTCGAACCCTAGCCAGCACAGAAGCCTTCCAGCAACTGGCATAACAGATACGCCTTAACCCGCTCCACCACCTGCTCAGACCCTTAAAAGAGATGGTAATTTCGGAGTATTTATATATCCCAAAGATCACCACCTCCCAAGAGCACTAGAGCAAGTGAGGGGTCATTTATACGTTTATTTCATCAAGTCCCTGTTAATATGGGAAGACACAGTGTCTATGCTTAAGGCACAACTCTCCTAAACACGAGCGTGAAGTATACAACTTTAGAACACTTTCCCACCAGGAGACTCGAACTCTAGCCAGCACAGAAGCCTTCCAGCAACTGGGATAACAGGTACGCCTTAACCCGCTCCACCACCAGCTCAGACCCTTAAAAGAGATGGTAATTTCGGAGTATTTATATACCCCAAAGATCACCACCTCCCAAGAGCACTAGAGCAAGTGAGGGGTCATTTATACGTTTATTTCATCAAGTCCCTGTTAATATGGGAAGACACAGTGTCTATGCTTAAGGCACAACTCTCCTAAACACGAGAGTGAAGTACACAACTTTAGAACACTTTCCCACCAGGAGACTCGAACCCTAGCCAGCACAGAAGCCTTCCAGCAACTGGCATAACAGGTACGCCTTAATCCGCTCCACCACCTGCTCAGACCCTTAAAAGAGATGGTAATTTCGGAGTATTTATATACCCCAAAGATCACCACCTCCCAAGAGCACTAGAGCAAGTGAGGGGTCATTTATACGTTTATTTCATCAAGTCCCTGTTAATATGGGAAGACACAGTGTCTATGCTTAAGGCACAACTCTCCTAAACACGAGAGTGAAGTATACAACTTTAGAACACTTTCCCACCAGGAGACTCGAACCCTAGCCAGCACAGAAGCCTTCCAGCAACTGGCATAACAGGTACGCCTTAACCCGCTCCACCACCTGCTCAGACCCTTAAAAGAGATGGTAATTTCTGAGTATTTATATACCCCAAAGATCACCACCTCCCAAGAGCACTAGAGCAAGTGAGGGGTCATTTATACGTTTATTTCATCAAGTCCCTGTTAATATGGGAAGACACAGTGTCTATTCTTAAGGCACAACTCTCCTAAACACGAGAGTGAAGTATACAACTTTAGAACACTTTCCCACCAGGAGACTCGAACCCTAGCCAGCACAGAAGCCTTCCAGCAACTGGCATAACAGGTACGCCTTAACCCGCTCCACCACCTGCTCAGACCCTTAAAAGACATGGTAATTTCGGAGTATTTATATACCCCAAAGATCACCACCTCCCAAGAGCACTAGAGCAAGTGAGGGGTCATTTATATGTTTATTTCATCAAGTCCCTGTTAATATGGGAAGACACAGTGTCTATGCTTAAGGCACAACTCTCCTAAACACGAGAGTGAAGTATACAACTTTATATATATATATATATATATATATATATATATATATATATATATATATATATATATATATATATATATATATATATATATATATATACAATTGAAGTATAAACGTATAAATGACCCCTCACTTGCTCTAGTGCTCTTGGGAGGTGGTGATCTTTGGGGTATATAAATACTCCGAAATTACCATCTCTTTTAAGGGTCTGAGCAGGTGGTGGAGCGGGTTAAGGCTTACCTGTTATGCCAGTTGCTGGAAGGCTTCTGTGCTGGCTAGGGTTCGAGTCTCCTGGTGGGAAAGTGTTCTAAAGTTGTATACTTCACTCTCGTGTTTAGGAGAGTTGTGCCTTAAGCATAGACACTGTGTCTTCCCATATTAACAGGGACTTGATGAAATAAACGTATAAATGACCCCTCACTTGCTCTAGTGCTCTTGGGAGGTGGTGATCTTTGGGGTATATAAATACTCCGAAATTACCATCTCTTTTAAGGGTCTGAGCAGGTGGTGGAGCGGGTTAAGGCGTACCTATTATGCCAGTTGCTGGAAGGCTTTTGTGCTGGCTAGGGTTCGAGTCTCCTGGTGGGAAAGTGTTCTAAAGTTGTATATATATATATATATATATATATATGTCGTACCTAGTAGCCAGAACTCACTTCTCAGCCTACTATGCGAGGCCCGATTTGCCTAATAAGCCAAGTTTTACTGAATTAATATATTTTCTCTAATTTTTTTCTTATGAAATGATAAAGCTACCCATTTTATTATGTATGAGGTCAATTTTTTTTTATTAGAGTTAAAATTAACGTAGATATATGACCGAACCTAACCAACCCTACCTAACCTAACCTAACCTATCTCTATAGGTTAGGTTAGGTTAGGTAGCCGAAAACGTTAGGTTAGGTTAGGTTAGGTAGGTTAGGTTGTCGAAAAAACATTAATTCATGAAAACTAGGCTTATTAGGCAAATCAGGCCTTGCATAGTAGGCTGAGAAGTGAGTTCTGGCTATTAGGTACGACATATATATATATATATATATATATATATATATATATATATATATATATATATATATATATATATATA
>NC_091180.1:39012335-39079835 GCF_040958095.1 Procambarus clarkii | reverse complement strand
TATATATATATATATATATATGTCGTACCTAATAGCCAGAACGCACTTCTCGGCCTACTATGCAAGGCCTGATTTGCCTAATAAGCCAAGTTTTCCTGAATTAATATAAATCTCTCTAACTTTTTTCTTATGAAATGATAAAGCTACCCATTACATTACGAATGAGGTCAATTTTTTTTTTTGGAGTTAAAATTAACGTAGATATATGACCGAACCTAACCAACCCTACCTAACCTAACCTAACCTCTCTTTATAGGTTAGGTTTGGTTAGGTAGCCGAAAAAGTTAGGTTAGGTTAGGTTAGGTAGGTTAGGTAGACGAAAAACAATTAATTCATGAAAACTTGGCTTATTAGGCAAATCTGGCCTTGCATAGTAGGCATAGAAGTGAGTTCTGGCTACTAGGTACGACATATATATATATATATATATATATATATATATATATATATATATATATATATATATATATATATATATATATATATTGTATACATAATATTTTGGCTAGTATATTTGCCACCACTGAAACTGTAAACAATTATGATTATGGTTTTTTAAAGAGTAAAATAAATTGTAATTGTTTATAATGAACATATTTTGCGAAAAATTTACAAAACATTAATTTTTCACAACTCTGAAGGAACACAAACACAACAGGTACAAGTGTATCTAGTTTTGACGCTCCGAAACTATACACAACAAGAGGGAAAATAATATGTCAATGGTTCCCAGAACTGTGTATTATAAGGACATGTTAGCTTCGTTGTACATTACTGGTTGACACAAGGCCCAGCGTGAGTGTTGCTCTCTTGGCAACCAGAAGAGTTCAACTCCACTACCACTCTTCCCTCTCGCAACCACCCTCGTGGTCCCTCAGAGAACTGTGATTGAATCATACTAGACCTACGTCCTCACAGTTCTGAAAGAGAAATAAACAATGTTCATTACTGTATACTATAGCTGTCAATGAACAGCATACAATGCAAGAATTAGGAGATGGGCGCAGGGTTCACGGGGTCACTATCTCAAGGTCACGCCACCAAGCTTCGCTCGCTGTCTCACATCCTGCCTCATTACAGTAAACAAAACTACCCACAGTTGCTGGGGCACCACAAGTCATGCCAGATCTCCTGACATGACTCGTAACGTAAATTGGAGGGTTTTTACGTGTTACTCTCCTTGTCTGACTATCGGATTGATTTACATTGGGACTTAGATTATGTTTATATTCTATGTCCCTTTACTTATAAGTGGTCTGGGATTTTCTAAAGATGACAACTCCACAACCCTCAACTGTACTGTGAGGTAGATAGGTGTCCGTCAATGTACATGGAATCGTGTAGTCCCCCACGTCCCCCCTTTCCCCACTAATTAGCCACAACGAACAGGAAGTCCCCAGCAAGGGGGCTTGCACATCTAGAAGGATTGCTTTGATGGTGAGACAATCCAGTTGTGGATGTGCAATGAAGTGATTCTGATTATTAGACGGTAAAGATCACGTTATAAATGCATAAATTCATAAGAACGCAAAGAAAATCTGTATAAATATAGTTGGTGTGTCAGGTTTATAGTGTGGTCGTGTAGTTATTATTATGATAGAAACCTGGATATGTGTACAAATCCACAAGGGCCGTGACGAGGGTTCGAACCTACGTCCGATAGGATCCGAGACGCTGCCTTAATCGACTGAGCTATGACATGGTAAAAGAATCTTGGCCCTTGTGGATTTGTTCATTTGATGCTTCATGCAATTGTGATTTCTGTGTGTACTGAATATGTGTGTTTATGATTACATGGGAGATGTATCAATACCAGAAAAAATCGTGGTATTTTCAAGACTCATTATATTGGAAGAGAACAGTTTAGGATTGGGGAGATGGTTTGGTGTTATTTGTCTAGATTTGGTTCGTCTAATTACAAAAGAAAACGAGATTTTCTGTAACTATATAAGACGGTGCTGGACGAAGTATTTTGTCCAAGCATAATTGCCTCGGTAAACGTATAACCAATTTAAAATTTTTTAAGTGCAAACATGATCGCTTGCCAAGACTCGCCTCTCTGCTGCACCAGATGTACGCAAGTAATCTCGTGTCAAAACACAAACACGTGCTACGATGTTGTTGCTCCTCTGACAGTTCTCTGTTGTGAGTTTTTATATACATATCAGGAAAGTGATTTGTTTTGATAATATAAATCGCTGATGGAAAATGTGGGGAAAAGTTTTATGTGGGGAAAACTGCCTGGATTGATATGAGAGGAGAACTAATAGGGACTTGTACTATACTCAAATTAAAAAATTACTGTATGCAAAATTAATTTAACTAAAGTCTCTAGCTAGGGTCGTAAATCTTAGCTCCTCTTTTTCCTAATGACAGACTGTGGGCTGTAAGGGGCAGGTGGGGTGAATGAATTAGTAGATTGAAGTTCCACAATCCACCTGCAGGCAATTATCTCACATTAGCTTGTATTGTTTATACAAGGATAAAATTTTAATAAATTCAGTTGTATGACTGAACACTGGTTCTGTTTAAAGCAGGGATTTAAACATGTACATAGTCCAGCCTAGCACCATAACTCTCAACAGCCAATATTCATTTACTATAAACAACAATTTAAATTGTAGTAGTATGATATTAATTTAAATGACCTTGAATATGGTCTAAGTACTATTAACTAAGTACGAAAGATTATATTCAATTGGATGAACTTATATCATAAATTAAAGATAACTAAGCAATTGTTAATTTAATTTAAATGTTCAAACATATATATATATATATAGTTATATTCAATTTATATGAAGAGGTTCAGTCACCTCGACTGAAACTCTTCCCAGACTTGGAACACTTATGAAGCGTTGAACCTCATGAGTGTTTGGGGTCCTGAAAACGTTTCATTCAGTACCATATTAATAAACTTACTGAAATATGATGTGTTGCCTCACTCTATAACCGACAGACAGACTTATTGGATATATTAAAGTTATACAAGCATACAATTGGCCAATTAATACACTAAATAGCATTCAATATACTTCTCTGAAAGCCGGGTGTCTGTCTGACAAGTGTGCCAGACAGGATAACTCTCTTGTCGAGTTTAGGCACGATATTTTATATCACAGCTTTGCTGTATATTGTTCTAGTAGCGTTGCTAATTGATTATGTCCTTAATTGCAGTTGCAATAGGATAGGTAAGTGATGATGGTGGAGGTGGAGACAGCGATACCTTGTGTGCTCCACTCTACACTTATTTAGATATGTTCTAGGAATTTTTCCTTGTAGATATATTGTCCAGGTACTCCCCCAGTTCTAGAGAGTAATCACTGGTGATAAAGATAATTGGATAAGGTTTCCTGAGCTAATTAATGTTCGTTAAGCACCGTGACATAAGTTCACTGTTTGTAAACACACGTGTTCTGCCCTCGGGCGCCCCGTAGGTCGCTTACTCCCGAGTTTGGCTCCACCCACTTCCTAGAGAGGGTAGCTTTCAATGAATATTGATTGATTATTTTTACTATCTAGACATAAGATTGAGATAAAATGTGGTTATAATAGGGAGCCGGTCGGCCGAACGGACAGCACGCTGGACTTGTGATCCTGTGGTCCTGGGTTCAATCCCAGGCGCCGGCGAGAAACAATGGGCAGAGTTTCTTTCACCCTTTGCCCCTGTTACCTAGCAGTAAAATAGGTACCTGGGTGTTAGTCAGCTGTCACGGGCTGCTTCCTGGGGGTGGAGGCCTGGTCGAGGACCGGGCCGCGGGGACACTAAAAAGCCCTGAAATCATCTCAAGATAACCTCAAGAAAGATAATATAATTAGATATAGGATATAAAGATAATTAGTAGTACTTGATAGTACTATTGATTCTTATTAAGGATTTGGTTTAATCCCTACCAGAAATCGACTCAATTGTTCCAATAGTTTTTTAATTAAGAAATCCTTCTAGAAGCTTCTGGATCCTTGAGAAATCATGCACAAAGTCACGTAGACACCTATAGGGCCCTATGGTGTACGTGTTCATAGGTGGCATTGTCATGTATGATCCAGATATATAATGAATCTACAGTGATTTTGATATGATTTTGTTATGATTTAGATATGATATAGAAATAATACATTTCTTAGATGATAATATTGATATAGTGGGTAAAAATTTCCCACAACGTACATTGTTTTTAAAGATAACAAATTTTTAAGAAAATTATTTTTGAAAAATATGTTGTTGTTTTTTCTGTGGGCTAGAGTATAAGGAAATTGGCAGGATGATGTTGGTTTTAGCCAAGACAATTGTACACTGCAGTGATCTTGCCTTACTAAAACTGGCACTTGCATGACGACGAGAAGTCAAGTCCAAAAGAAGACAAAGAAGATGTAGCATCAACTACAAAAATATAACATCATTAAGGAAAAAGAAGAACAGTTCAAGAACGAAGAAAGAACTCTACACTATACCACTCATTCACGCCCCCCAGATAACAGTGCCACGACTCACCACCCATGAACATCATGGTCCTCGGTCCTCGACCAGGCCTTCACCCCCAGGAAGCAGCCCGTGACAGCTAACACCAAGGTACCTATTTTACTGCTAGGTAACAGGGGCATAGGGTGAAAGAAACTCTGCCCATTGTTTCTCACCGGCGCCCGGGATTGAACCCGGGACCACAGGATCACAAGTCCAGCGTGCTGTCCGCTCGGTCGACCGCTCCCGGCCATCCACTCTACTGTAACATACCGACTACAGATTCAAAGTAGACAATCTAAAGTAGACAATCCAAAGTAGATAGGCTTCTAAACTTTTCCTCCCTCTTTTACCCAATCTTAATACTATATTTCCTGTATCTCAATACAACATCTTTCTTCCCTCCTCCTTAGTAAACCCTTTGGTCACGAAATGAAACCTCACATGATGGTGTTTGATGGCTTTTGGAGGTTATATTGTTTGTGTTATCATGTTTTGTACGTGTCTTCCTCCCTGTTCCCGCCGGAGGAGTAGCGACTCATAAGCAGATCAGGAATATAGAATCAGATTATTAAAAATTAAAAAGAATTGTTATAGATATCGCATTGGTATGCAGGACACTTCTTCCATATGTGCTATGACTTGGCTTTATACCTATAGAATATGGCTGAGTTTGTTGAGATATTGTTTTCAAAATAATTCAGTCTGTTGCCCAAGTCTTTTACCATATGACCGAGCGTGTTGTTCTATGCTTTCAGTGTAAGCTTGCTTTTTTCCACATATCACAATTTAGTTTAAGCTTGGTAAACATATGAAGAACTTAGTCATAGATAATTCCTGTCAACAAAGCACAATGACTCGTATTAACAATGACATTGCAGTCACCGTACTTGCAGTCATTGTCGTCATTTGCGATCACGAATATATTTTCGACACGAGACACGCAACACATCGACACAGAGTAATGATAATTCCTCTGATCATCGCAAGACATAGATTCCTCTTCACAGTGTTGAAGAACGCGATGGCTACTGGATCCAGGATCAAGAGAGCGTTCCAGTGCCAGTTGTATTGCTAACCTGAGGCGCTGTTAGCCAGGCTGATAGTCGAATGATTTTTAACCTCTTTATGATCAAGATATGATTTATGTATAGTTTTGCCATACCTTAACAAATGCTTTAAAACGTGGCATTAACTTTAACCAAATGACAAAAGAAACAATTAAGTACCTGACTGGTATTTTGTGGGATATTTCTACCAATTCACAGCATAACTACCGGCACGGCTTTTATGGTCTGGCAAACTTTTAGAATTGTGGATCTAATATAAAGGGGTATTAGTACTTAATAAATCTAGTGAAGTTAAAGGAAGGTGGACAATTGCGAATATAAGCAAATCAAGTGTGAACTTGGGCACTGTTTTCACAGTCGTCGACCTAAACACGAGTACAAATTGGCCCCGTGACACAGGTACTTGTCTCACTCGGCTGCTCCTGCCTGCTCACAGTACTTCACTCCGTCTCACGGCACGTTTTGCACTCCCAGCGGCCACTTGGCCCTCTCAACGGCCTGCTTGGCCCTCTCAACGGCCCGCTTTGGCCTTTCAACGGCCCACTCGGCTCTCTCAACGACACACTTGGCCCTCACACCAACATAATCATTCCACCAAGACCTTAGTTTTGCTGTACGCAGGACGTCCGTGGTCGTCGTAATAAAGGGAGTGATCCTTCTAACACTCTTAGGTAAGCAGGAAGTGAACACCAGCAGTTCCTTTAAACTCTCTTGTATTGGTTCGGCCTGGTTAGGGCTGGCCTTTAAGCCCGTCAACCATGGGAGGGTTATTAAGATCATAACAATAGCTTACTGACCAACTTTTTTTTTTTTTTATTTTTACATGCAAAGCATGCAAATTAAATACAATAAAAACAAATACAAAATACATAACAAAGGAAAACAATAGACCACCGGCCAGAAGGGCCGACAGCAGAGCACAACAAAGCACACACGAGAAAAGCATAGAAAATGACAGCATATATCAAAGCACAAAACATAATACAATGACAAACAAGCAAACACAGTAACATCACAAAACAAAACCTCCAGAAAAACCAACCATACATCAAGAGGCATAACAGGAAACATAACAGGACAAACACAATACAGTCCAAACAAAACATAAAGGACAAACACGTACAACAGGTAAAGCAATACAAAAACACCAGGTCAAACGCACAGCACAAACAATACAGGAACAAAAAACACACACACCAAAAAACCCGCCCCGTAAACAAAGGGTTAGGCCAAAATAAACAATAAAAAATTTCAATAAAAAATTAACAATAAAAATAAACAAGGAAAACACGCACACCTGAAAACAAACAGGCACAAACACAACAACACACATGTACTGGCCTGAAGGACCGAGAATAAAACAACAAAGTATATCATGAAACAAATCCAGACACTTCAACACAACACAAAACAAAACAATACAACTTTATACAAAAATTTTCAAAGACGCGAAACACCGGCCTGAAGGGCTTACAACATAAACAACCATGAACAGAAACATAATGAAAAAAAAAAGAAACAATACCGGAAATATAAGAAATACAACAGCACCGGCCTGAAGGGCGCACAATAGGTACAACACATTACAAAACAAACCACAGGTCCAAGCACACACCAAGCACACAGACTACTCAAATGTCTCATACTTATCCGGCCACTCCGCCGCCGGGAAGCGAATACAAGACGCCTCCCAAAGTAACATGACGTCCTCCGAAATAGGTTCAGTACGAACTGTACGAGGATCAGGCATGGACTCCGGCACACCCACAATAAAACACTGAGCCCGTCGAATCCAGATGGTAGAAGGGCACCACGGAACCGGACGCACGCGGTCATCAATGTCAAACCGCAAAGGATGTTGATCATCATGCGCCACTCCGGAGGCCAGGATGATAGGGAGAGGCTCCTTCCCACGAGGCCGGGCAATAGGCATCGCACTGGGAGCCTCCTCGGCTGTCTCACAGGGGCCCCGCATCAACCACCGAACGTTGTACCTGCTGGGACCCCCCACGCTTGGCATCCTTCTTCAGCACCAGCTTGATGCCTCGGCTCGCACCAGAACCCACACCACCCACGTCTGTACGAGCAACCGCCTCCCACTGCGTAGAACCTTCTGCAGGAGAAAGAATAGGAGGTAAATCAGACGCACACCCATCGTCAACAGCAGACACATGTACATCAGCCACCACCAGCGACGTAGAGCGCGAAGCACCCGGAATCGCCACATCATCTCCCGAAGCGCCACCTGCGTCGTAATCCTCTGTATCAACCCAAGCAGTAGAAGAACGCCTGGAACGCTTGGGCACTGGCCGCACATCCTCACAGCCGGAGGCGGACCCATAACCACGGGCCTCACGAACCGGGCGAACCAACGCCCGACGCAGTACGGCAGCAGCCTCAACCACATGAGGAACCGGGCCGCACACAACAGGACGCTCCGCAGCCCCCCTAACACCCAGCACAGCCGTAACACTTGGCGAGGGTGCAGGACCAGGCACAGCAGCAGTAGTCGAGGAAGACACAGACGACCCACAGAGACCAGCCGCAAGATCCTCGGGAGCAACTGGCACAGCGAAGTGACCAGCGACAGGAGCCACCGGAACACTCGGAGGAGGGACAACAACCACCGGAGGCACGTCGGGTGACGCAGGGGGGGTTGGCCGCATCAGCAGCGAATGGGACCTGCCCCTCATCATTTCCGGAATCCACGTCCTGAGGGAGCGGTGGGAAATCTTCTTCCCGAAACAAGTTAACAGGTGCAGCAGGGGCCTCAGAGCACCCGGCAGCCTGATGCCCTAACTGGCCATACCGGAAACAAGTACGGGGCTGCCGGGCATAATACACCCGAACGTAGTAACCTAGCAGCCGGACAGAAGATGGGATATCCGACCGCAGGCGCATACCTAAGGTACGGACGTTCGTCTGCTTCCCAGCATACTTCCCCGAGGAAAGCTTGTTCACCCACACACTGATGACAGCACCATACCTCCCGAAGAAGCGCCGGAGAAGGTCTTCAGGGAACTCCAGGGGCGCACCATGCACACTGACATATGTCAAGGCACCACTTCGGTCCGAGATCGTAACGGAGCCGGCGCCATCCGGCAACTGCAACGAACGCCTTTCGTTCCGCCGGAGGAAGTCCCGATACTCCTCCTCCCGCACGAACTTGACAATCACCCGGTGGGCCGTAACAAGCTCAACTCCATATACAGCCTCCACCGGGACACGAAGCATTTCGCACATTACCAACTCAATGGCCGGATAACCAGCCTTGCACGAGAATTCTAAACCCACGGAATTCACCCGCAAAACAAGATGAATTGCAAGGCCCCCCATGTGAAAACGGCCACGTCAGCACGCAGCCAGGCAGGCAACCTCTTACTGACCAACTAGTAGTAATAGGATTATTTTAATCCTAAACATATTCCAGGACCAAAATAAAACTCTCAGTGTATACAACGGTGATTGGGATGCATCTCACTGCGTATATGAGTCACAGAGATATATTGATATTGCAAAGTCTAGCATGGCTGTTAACTTGTCTGTCAGGGCCAACTATGGTCGTGAGTTCGTTTTATCATATAACAGTTAATTAAAATGAAAAGTGTTGAAATAATTCCTGGAAAAATCTCAGTTAGCATGGGCATGAGTGGACACACATGCAAACCACGGCCAGGAGTTAACAATCATTTACACGATCTGCTACGAACCTGTGCATCTTTCCACAATCTTTGGCAACTTGTTTACATTTATTAATAAAGATGTATGAGTTCCGAAGCTGTTTATAACAATAACAACATTTTATTGGGAAGTTTCGATGCTCGTAAACAGTTTCATAACTGTAAACAAAGCGGTCAAAGACTGAGACAAGATACAGAGGTCCGTATGTAGGTGCGTAAATGCGTGTTGAAACTCAGCCCACGTCACTAGGCATTTGCATGATATAGTCTTTTTATTGAATAGTAAACCATATCTTCAAGACAGGTTATGATATGTAAGATTTGATTACAGTTTCAGCACTTTTGGGTGATTGCTCACCAAGTCATCTTGAGGTTATCTTGAGATGATTTCGGGGCTTAGTGTCCCCGCGGTCCAGTCCTCGCCCAGTCCTCCTTTTTGTTACACACCCCCAGGAAGCAGCCCGTAGCAGCTGTCTAACTCCCAGGTACCGAACCCAGAACGTTAGGACTACGAATGCCGAGCGCTGTCAACTCAGCCGTCATGCTCACCTATTTATTTTTGCACTACTCATCTTTAATCAAGATTCTCAATCCATAATCAGCTGGTGTCTAATATTCAGATCCTATTCCGTGCTGCCATATATACTTTGGTGCTTTGAATAGAGGTTGCCTCAAGCAATTCACTTCTCTGTGCGTTCCATGTGTACACTATTAATGAATTGTCCACAGTCTCTTTACTGATATTGCGGCTCATTTAGGTGCTTGGTTTCCATTTGTACTCACCTATTTGTGCTTGCGGGAGTTGAGCTCTTGCTCTTTGGTCATGGAAATGGTTTGTGTTCCGTTATTCGTGTACCACATGTCGCTCCTGCCTATTTCTTCCCTTTATAAACTAACATCATACAAGATGTTTGATCAAAGGATTCGGACAGTCTAAACTATACAATTCACCCACCCTATTTCTGTCTTGTTTTACCTCTGTCACTCGGTCATTGATCACTTATTAAGTTTGTCTCAGGATTTTACAGCTCTCAACCCATGCTGACAGAATTCTGATAAATAAGTTCCCTTCCTCTGAAATATTATTTTATTTAATATCTTAACATTCACGACATAGTTAATCTCTATTTTCACACATAAATGTCAACAGCTTTTGGGTCTTTACAAGACCATCACTGAGCACACAAACTTCAGCTGGCCGTAATGTAAGAAGGGCCATATCATTATGAATGAAGACGATAATGCCAAGGTGTTTTATGCACTGATACAGATGACCACGTAGGTGTAAGATTGCCATAAAACATATAAAAGGTCTCAGATGGAAAGCTTTTGTGTTAGTTTTAAGGAGACACGTCTGTATACAGAGATTACATTGCTGTTATTCTGGCTTGACTTATAAATATCGCAGCAAGTTTGTAAAATTATTATGTTTATTCACAATTGCATCAGTGAGTTTGCTAGTATGTTATATCTCTTGACAGGAGTGTGTTGGGGCTTATACCCGAACTTGGAGTATAAGTACAGGTACAGTGGCAGGATTGCCTCTGGTATTCCTTCTCTCAAAAACCAGTACTCTGGAGCTGGTATCCAGGCTGATGTCACTATCCAGATATCGAGTGATCTCCCGACGTTCTTCAAGGTGAGCAACTATGGCCATACAGTATAACATATGTGATACATTCTGCCAGGTGTGATACAGTCTTCCGGGTGTGATACATTCTGCCAGGTGTGATACAGTCTTCCGGGTGTGATACATTCTGCCAGGTGTGATACAGTCTTCCGGGTGTGATACATTCTGCCAGGTGTGAAACAGTCTTCCGGGTGTGATACATTCTGTCAGGTGTGATACAGTCTTCCGAGTGTGATACATTCTGTCAGGTGTGATACAGTCTTCCGAGTGTGATACATTCTGTCAGGTGTGATACAGTCTTCCGGGTATAATACATTCTACCAGGTGTGATACAGTCTTCCGGGTGTGATACATTCTGTCAGGTGTGATACAGTCTTCCGAGTGTGATATATTCTGTCAGGTGTGATACAGTCTTCCGAGTGTGATACATTCTGTCAGGTGTGATACAGTCTTCCGGGTGTGATACATTCTGTCAGGTGTGATACAGTCTTCCGAGTATGATACATTCTGCCAGGTGTGATACAGTCTTCCGAGTATGATACATTCTGTCAGGTGTGATACAGTCTTCTGGGTATAACACATTCTACCAGGTAGGCAGGTAGTGGCATAAAAAATATATATCATCATAAATCTTTCGTCCATTCCAGGGCAAATGGAAATAATATATTTTACCGTTATGAGATGATAAATTTTACTTTCCAATATATAATGTGTATAACACGTAATTCCAATATATAATGTGTATAATAAAATAATATGTAATGGTATTAATATTGTGTATAATAATAATATAATAATAATATTAATAATTATTATATAATAATAATAATATAAAAATAATAATAATAAAATAATAATATTTATACGAATATAAATAATATAATAATAATACTGTAATTATTATATTATTATTAATACTATAATAATATTATTTTTATAAAAAACTCTTTACAAATGGAACAAAATTTCTTTATAAAAATAAAAAAGTTTTTAACAAATAAACATGTTTTTTTCCGTCACAGACGTGACATCAATACAATATGTATATAAAAGCCTGCTCGGATGCAAATGTAACAATGTGTGAAAATTTGAAAGCAATCAGTGCAGAACTTTTGGAGATTAGCGATTTTGAACAAACGAACATATATATTTTTATTTATATACAAGAAAGCTCAATTCCACTGTAATTCACACAAAATAGTTAAATCAAAATGAAAATAAATCAAAATCTATGAAAATTCCATTTATCAATGCAATCAGAAACATTGAAATGGAATTGTAACATTTAGTATAGCATGTATGATGCTCTTACATGCAACAGATGGCGCTGTTTTTCAAGAAAAGCATAGTTTTACCTGTCACAGGTGTGGCATCTATACTTATACTTACGAAATGAACGGTATGGTAAACAGCACAGCTTAATTCCAACACAATGTCACACAAAATAATTCAGTAAAAAATCAAATAAATCGAAATCAATGAAAAATATTATTTATCAATGCAATTGGAAACATTGAAATGGAATTCGTGACATATTTAGTATAGCGTGTATGTTGCTATTATGTGCTACAGATGGAGCTGCTTTTCAAAAACGCATGTTTGTACCTGTCTCAGAGGTGGCATCTATATAGTAGCTATATAAAAAGATGCGCTATTCGAATGCAACGTTGAGTCAAAATTTCAAAGCAATCGGTGAAGAACGTTCGGAGATTACAGCGTGTGTTGTTCTTACGTTCAACAGATGGAGCTGTTTTTCAAAAAAGCATGTTTTTCCCCTGTCACAGGTGAGTTATGTATATAGTAGATATATAAAACGATGAGTCTATTCTAATGCAACGTTGTGTCAAAATTTCAAAGCAATCGGTAAAGAGGTTTCGAAAATTTCCCTCAAATAGAAAACACATGAAAAACACAGATTTTAAGGAAAAGCATGTTTTTTTTTACTGTCACAGACGTGATATATATATAGTATGTATATAAAAACCTGGCCGAATGCGACTGGAACTTTGTGTGAAAATTTCAAAGTATACGATGAAGAACTTTCGGAGATTAGCGATTTTGAACAAACGAACATTTCTATTTTTATTTATATAGATTATTATTATTATTATTATTATTATTATTATATATATTATAATATATATGCACCTGTCATTATTATATTATAATAATTATATATAATATTATTTTTATATTAAAATTATTATATATAATTTATTATTATTATTATATAATTTCAGTGTACATTTTATTATATTATTACAGTACATATTATTACTGGGACCAGAAACCGAACATACTGTAACCAGGACCAGAAACCATATATTCAGTAACAGGGACGAGAAATCGTACATACTGAAACTGGGACCAGAAACCGTACATAATATAATCGTGTCCAAAAACCGTACATATAGTAACAGGGACCAGAAACAGTATATACTGTAACAGGGACCAGAAACTGAACATTTTCTAACTAGGATCAGAAACCGTACATAATGTAACTAGGACCAGAAACCAAACGTACTGTAAATGTGACCAGAAACCGTACATACTGTAACGTGGGCCAGAAACCCTACATATTGTAACTGGAGCCTGAAACCGTACATATTGTAACTGGGACCAAATATCGTACATACTGCAACCAGGACCAGAAACAGTACATACTATAACTGGGACCAGAAACCATATATACTGTAACTTGGGCCAGAAACAATGCATTCTGTAACTGGGATAAAAAAACGTACATATTATTATTATGACCTATTATTATTATTATTATTATTATTATTATTATTATTATTAATATTATTATTATTATATTATTATTATCATTATTATTATATTATTATTATATTATTATTATTATTATTATTACATTAATATTATTTTATTATAGTATATATTATTACTGGGACCAGAAACCGTATATACTGTAACCAGCCCCAAAAACCGTACATACTGTAACCTGGTCTAGAAACTGAACATATTGTAACCGGGACCCGAAGAAGTACATACTATAACTGGGACCAGAAAAGGTACACATTTTACCTGGTGTCAGAAACTGTGCATATTGTAACTGGGATAAAAATATCGTACATACTATAACTGGGACCACAAACCGTACATATAATTATTTAAATATTAATGGGACCTATTACTATTATTATTATTATTATTTTTATTATTATATATTACAATATATATGCCTGTCATTATTATATTATAATTATTATACATAATATTATTATTGTTATTATATTATTTCAGTATACATATTATTATTATTATTATTATTACTATTATTATTATTATTATTATTATTATTATTATATTATAATTACTAGCTGTACCCGCCATGCGTTGCTTTGGCTCAATCTGGTTAAATGGGAAAGAAAGTAAAGAGAAAGGGCATGTTTCTGTTGTGTTTAATTTCAAAATGCTTCAGGGTATACAATATTTTGTTGTTGTTCCATTGTGTTTGGAGATATAGAGATTGTCTGGTTTGCCGACTCTAGAACACACAACAAATATTTTTCCATGTGAGAAGCAATTCGTGTTCATATGTATACTGCACAATTCTAAAGATTGACCCTGAGCTTTGTTGAGGGTGATTGCAACGCCAATCAAACTGGAAATTACAAACTCTTAAAATGAAATGGCATATTTGTTGGCATCATTGGAATGCTGGGAATGAGGACATCTTCACCTTTGAGAGGTCTTGTCAAGATTGTTGCCTCTTTGACGTCGCTGATGATTTTTTTTACTGTAAGGCGCATGGCGTTGCAAAGTTTTGGCTGGTTGATATTTCGCAACATGATAATTGGCACGCCGATTTTCAATTGCCATACATGTGGTGGAATCCCTGGCAGATCAAGTAAATTCCTAAATTCTGTTGGATAATTAACCGTTTCATCTACTTCCTCAACAATGTCAACGAACTTATTTGTGAACTGCCTCGCTCTGAATATTAGACTAAACAATATTGTTAAGGTCTAAGACGTCTTTGTTCTTGGCCGCAAGAACAGCTCGTTCACTCAGCCAATCGTGATTCTTATAATTTGTTTGAATGCTGGGAAATACTTTTCAACCAATTCTTCTCTTGACGTCAAAAACTGCTGAAGTTATGAACAATGGAATTCGTCCTGAGGTCAGATCAACCGGCACGTTTCCGTTCCCAATTTCCAGCAATTGATGTGAGAATATCTCAGCGTCATCCGGAATAGCTGCGTAATTGCTGCCAGGTGGAAGAACTGCTCATTCGACCTTGAAATTGCCATTGAACTCGAGGCTCATTGAAACTCCCACGTGCAACATTTCCAAAGCATCCGGCTTAGGTAAAGTATTTGCAGAAATGCAAACTTATTGTTTGGGATGAATGCACAATGGCTCACAAAAAATCGCTCGAGGCTCTTGATCGATCATTGCAAAATTTGTGTGAAAACATCAGACCATTTGGGAATGCATTAATATTGCTTGCAGGAGATTTCAGGCAAACATTACCTGTAATTCCTCGATCGACACCAGCAGACGAAATATATGCTCACCTGAAATATTATCCTTTGTGGCGCCACATAAAGACGTTAAAACTAACTACAAATATACGTGACCAGCTGCAAACGATCCATCAGCTGAGATATTCTCACATCAATTGCTGGAAATTGGGAACGGAAACGTGCCGGTTGATCTGACCTCAGGACGAATTCCATTGTTCATAACTTCAGCAGTTTTTGACGTCAAGAGAAGAATTGGTTGAAAAGTATTTCCCAGCATTCAAACAAATTATAAGAATCACGATTGGCTGAGTGAACGAGCTGTTCTTGCGGCCAAGAACAAAGATTCTTAGACCTTAACAATATTGTTTAGTCTAACATTCAATGCGAGGCAGTTCACATATAAAGTCTGCTGATACTGTTGAGGAAGCAGATGAAGCGGTTAATTAACCAAAAGAATTTATGAATTTACTCGATCTGCCAGGAATACCACCACACGTACGGCAATTGAAAATCGGCGTGCCAATTAACATGTTGCGAAATATAAGCCAGCCAAAACTTTGCAATGCCACGCGCCTTACAGTAAAAAAAATCATCAGCGACGTCAAAGAGGCAACAATCTTGACAAGACCTCTCAAAGGTGAAGATGTCCTCATTCCCCGCATTCCTATGATTCCAACAGACATGCCATTTCATTTCAAGAGTTTGTAATTTCCAATTCGATTGCCGTTGCAATTACCATCAACAAAGCTCAGGGTCAATCTTTAGAATTGTGCAGTTTATATATGAACACGGATTGCTTCACACATGGACAATTATATGTTGCGTTTTCTTGAGTCAGCAAACCAGACAATCTCTATATCTCCAAACACAATGGAAAAACAACAAAATATTGTATTCTCAGAAGCATTGTGAAATTAAACACAATAGAAACATGCGCTTTCTCTTTCCTTTCTTTCCCATTTAACCAGATTGAGCCACAGCAATGCGTGGTGGGTACAACTAGCTATTAATAAAATTATTATTAAATATTATTATATATATACCTGTTATTATCATATTATTATTTTTTTTTTTACAGTACATATTATTACTGGGACCAGAAACCGTACATACTGTAGCTGGGACCAGAAACCGTACATATTATTATTTAATTATTAATGGAACCTATTATTATTATTATTATTATTATTATTATTATTGTTAATATTATTATTATTATTATTATTAAATATTATATTATATATACCTGCAACCTGCTCTCGCACAAGACGGCACACATATGACTTATTGCTTATAATCAATATTTTGCTTATGAATTAGTACATATGTGGTATATTCCTAGTTATTCAAGGCCCAAACTCTTCCTTCACGTACCAATTAACGTTTCACAGTACCCGTCCATCACCGTCGACAGCAGAATAGTCGTGATTGGTTTAATAATTATAATGAAAATTGTAGTTTTCAGGTCTCACATCGGTTGTGAAATCTCCCTACTATTGTCCATGCTTTTAGAATATTACAGATCAGCTACATCCTATTGAAGGCTCGTAGTTTCGTCTTGAGAAATATTAGTTGTTCTTAGTAAATTATAATAAGCACTATAAATTATTACATAGAATAAGAGTGCTTCACCAATCACCTTTATATACACTAGTTCCTGCTTTAAAAATCTTTAAGTAATATATTGGAAGAACGTGAACAGAAAACTATGTTACGTGGGAATGTCTATGGGGGTAAACTACTGCAAACAGGATGGTATGGTGTCTACTACCTACTGTAAGATGGGTATAGGGTCCACTACCACCTATTAGGTGGGAAAGGGGGTCCATACCACTTGTAGGATGGGTCTGGGCCCAACAACTGCCCATAGGACGGGTATGGGGACCATTGTCATCCACAGGATGGGTATGGGGTCCAATACTGCCTACTGGAGGAGTAAATGGTCCTCTACCACTCACAGGATGAGTATGGCGTCCACTACCGCCTGCAGGATGGGTATGGGGTCCAATACTGCACACAGGACTGGTTTGGGCGCCACTATCATCTATAGGATGAGTATGGGGTCCACTACTGCTCACTTGATGGGTATATGTTCCACTTCCGCCCACATAATGTGTGTGGAGTCCACTATACCGCCCACAGGATGGGTATGGGGTCCACAATCACCTACAGGATGAAATTTGTGTCTACCATCGCCCACAGGATGGGTATGGCCTCTATTGCCGCCCACAGCATGAGTATAGTGTCCAGTACCGTCCACAGAATGGGTATATGCTTAACTACCGCCGACAGGATGAGTATATCGTCTACAACCGCCCACAGGCCCCCTCCCCGCTCAGCTCGTTGTCGCCGTGTGGGGGCTTAGTGGGCGGCTGCCGGAGTGTGATGCTCCTTGGGACAGTCCTCTGTCCTTTTCTAGCCTTGTGCTCCTGCTGCCGTCCTCTCCAATTCTGCTGGGCACCTTTTCCTTTTCCTTCTGTTTCGTTTTTCTCCCCCCTCTTCTCCTATCTGCTTGCCGTTTCCTGCCGACCTTTTGCTTGTTCTGGTTCTTCCCTTGAACTTCTTCTATTTTGACGCCCGGGTGCTTGAGGAGGCATACTCTTGCACCCGTAGAACTGTAGTACCCGACGTCGAGAGCGAGTGGAACCTTTTATTGTCAATCCCCCTTTCGTCACTGAACCCGATCTCGACGGACTGTCGGTTTCTTAAGGTGGCGTTTGTGGGGCGTATACTCACGACGCACCCCTAGGAGGCCCCGGCAAGATCGGCGATAGCTTCTTGTTGGGTGTCCTGCCTCTAATTGTGGCTCCATGGTGGGTGTGGGGGCACATTCGTGAATGAATTCTTCTTTTCGTAATGATGATGACCCCTGTTTCGGCTGCTTCTGGTTTACCTTCTCAGGCTCGTGGGGTGGGCGACCAAGCCCCCGAGTCAGCCCGTGTTGGAAGACCGGGCTATGTAGCCTCTGCTGCATTGGGCCCCGACCTTGCTCCTCCTTTGGCTTCTCTGACTCCTTCCCCTGGCTCCCCTCCCTCCTCTGTGGTTGGGTCGAGCCCCAAGCCCCTAGTGGTGACTACCTCGTCCCCTGGCGCGGCTCCTTCTCTAGTTGTAACTTCTGCGCCTTTTAACCCCTCTCTCTCTGGGGGTTCTCACCACCGTCCTCGTCACGGCCGCCCTCGCTCGATTCCTTCCAGTTCTGCTACCTATCAAGCCTTGTTTGGTCCCGCTTCGTGGGCCAAATATTTTGATCTCCTCCCTCTTGATTCTGCGCCTCCTGACGATTTCTCCCTCCATCGACATCTCGTTGATTCCGTGGATGCCTCCATTACTTTCAACCCCACTCGTCTAGGTACACGTGTCGTTGCTGCTCCTTCTCAGGATGCTGCTTCCTGCTTGGCTGCCTTATCCTGCCTTGGCGAGACCCCTGTTCGGGTCTCGAAGAACACTCAGTTGAATGCCAGTGTTGGCACTATTTTGCTCCCGCCCCATGTTGCGACCGGCGTTCGGGACCTGCGCGACTGCCACGACGATATTCGACATATCCTTGCTGCCCAGGGCCATTCTATTCTCCAGGTGGACACGTTTACTCGTCCCCCTCGTGGTAGTCGCCGTCAACCCCTCCGGGTTGTGAAGATTACCTTTGATGGTAGGACCCTTCCACCCTCTGTCATTCTTGCTGGTGCCAGGTGCTCTGTCCAGGAGTACATTCCTTCTCCTCGGCTCTGCGACAAGTGCTGGAGGTTTGGGCATGGTGCCCTCCGCTGCTCTGGGACTGTCTCTCTCTGTCCTTTGTGTGGTGGCGAAGGTCACTCTAAGTCGGAGTGCACTTCTCCCCAGGCTCGTTGCCTCAACTGCGGTGAGGCCCATCCTACCTTCTCCCTTGCGTGTGTCCATTACAAGCTTGAGGCAGCCGTCCTCAACTTGAAGCACCGGGAGCGTTTATCTTTTCCTGAGGCGAGACGCCAGGTTCGCCGGCTCCCGCCTTATGCTAATATCTCTTATGCTCGCGGTTTGCGCTCTTCCTCTCCTCGTCCTTCCCGCCTTCCTCAGACTCAACCGTTTCCGGGCATTGGACCCTGCTGCGCCCACTGCCCCCTCCTCTGTTCCTTTGGGTTCTCTCCCGAAGGATCCTCCTCCTGGTCCTCTGTCTAGGGTTCCCCTTCCTTCTACCCGGTCTGTCGTGTCTCCTGTGTCTTCTTCCTCGTCTCCCTCCGTTCCTCCTTCCCATCCTTCCCCTCCGTCTCTTGACTCTCCCCGCCGCCTGTCGGTGCGGGCTGATGTCCATCGCTCTCCAAACGGCCGTCATGTGTGCTCTCGTTCAGCTTCTCCTGTTGAGACGCTAGAATCCGTTGCCCAGTACGTGGTTGCTGGAACACCTGTCTATTTACGTCAGAAGCGTAAACCTGGCTCCTCTCCTTCCTCCTCCCCGGCGGGTAAGAAGGTTTCGCTTTCTTCCTCGGCCCCTACTTCTGCCTCTCTCGCTCCTTCCCCTCCCATTTCGGTGGTTGCGCCCCCTGTTCCTGCTATGGAGGTTTCTTTAGCCCCCGCTTCCCTCTCAGTTGCTGCCCTTGCTGAGGTACGCTCCCCTCTTTCTACCCCTCCTCTTCCTGCTGCTGTCCTTGCCTGCTCCTCTCCGTTGTCTCCTCCTCTTCCTCCTCCTCCTCCTCCGGACCCTGCCCACCCACCTCTGATCTGTTCTCACGTTTCCTTCCCTCCGACTTTGCTCAGTTTACCCATGCCCCCTAACCCTGACTTTGCTGACCCTGATCCCGACCCTGATATTCTTTAACGTGCTCTGTTGCTCTTTCGCGTTTGTTTCTTCCTTGTTCTCTGTTTTTGTCCTCTCTCTTCTCGTCGTTGTCCATTCTTCAATGGAACGTTCGAGGTTATTACGCCAATTTCCTCGAACTCCAACTTCTGATTTCGCGGTTTTCGCCCCTTTGTGTCTGTCTCCAGGAGCCGATGCTTGGTGCTCGTCCTGGTCGTTTTCGTGGCTATTCCTTTCTCTCCCCCCCCCCAGCTGTTGCTGGGGCTTTTAATTCTTCTGCTCTCTTGATTCGTGCTGATGTTCCCTTTATTCCTTTACTTTTTCCTTCGCCTCTCCATTGTTCTGCTGCTCGTATCTTTGTGGGGAAATGGTACACTGTTTGTTCCATTTATCTCCCCCGAGTGTCCCGCTTTCTCTTCCTGATTTGAAACACCTCCTAGACTCCTTGCCGGAGCCTGTGCTCCTGTTGGGTGACTTCAATTGTCGTCATTCTCTTTGGGGTGACGTTCTGACGAATACCCGGGGTCGCCTTCTTGAGCCGTTTCTCCTCTCTTCTTCCCTGTCTCTTCTGAATTCTGGTGAGCCCACTCATTTGGACTCTCGGACTCGCACCCTTTCTTGTCTTGATCTTTATCTCTGCTCTTCTTCTCTTTACTTAGATTTCACGTGGCAGGTTCTTGATGACCTCCATGGAAGTGATCATTTCCCCATCCTTGTTTCCTTTTTCCCTTTTCGCCCTTCCCTCTCTTTCCCTAGGTGGCAGTTTGCTAAGGCGGACTGGACCCTATTTTCCCTCAGTGCTACTCTCTCTGACCTCTCCCTTCTGCCTCTCTCTCGGGCTCTCCTCCTTTTTCATGACACTGTCTTCAACGCTGCCCTCCGCTCTATCCCTCGCTCTTCCTCTCGGGGTCCACGGAAGTGCGTTCCCTGGTGGAATGCGGACTGTGCTCGGGCTGTCCGCTGTAAGCGTGCAGCCTGGAAGAAGCACCGCCGTAGGCAGACGACCGATTCTTTTCTTTTCTTTCGGAAAGCGAGTGCGGTGGCCCGTAGGGCCATCCGTACGGCTAAACGTGAATGTTGGGCGTCTTATGTCTCAACAATTACGTCCGAAACTCCTCTGGCCCAGTTCTGGAAGCGTATCCGCAAGATAGCGGGTAAATTCGTTCCCGATGTTTCACCTGTCCTTCACCTCCATGATACTCTTGTGGCGGACCCGTTGCAGGTCGCTTCCGTACTGGGTTCCCACTTTTCTTCTGTTAGCTCTGGTCTTCATCTTCCCCAATATTTTCTTCTTCGTAAACCTGTCCTTGAGTCTCGTCCTTTAGATTTCTGCACTCGTCTTCAACTTCCCTATAATGATCCCTTCTCTCTCTCTGAACTTCGTTCTGCCCTGGCCCTCTGCGGTTCTACGGCGGCGGGCTCCGATGGTATTCATTATGAGATGCTTCGCCATCTCCCTCCGTGCACGTCTCAGTATTTACTGAGTCTGTATAATCCGATCTGGGAGTCGTCGTCAGTCCCTGAGGACTGGCTCGATGCCGTTGTCCTCCCTGTTCGCAAACCGGGGTCTCTGGGTACTTCCCCTAAGGACTTTCGTCCTATTGCTCTCACAAGTTGTGTCTGCAAACTCTTTGAACGTATGGTTAACGTTCGTCTGATGTGGTTCGTCTGATGTTGTGTGCCGCAGCACGACAGATGTCCTGGTGAACTTGGAGGTCTATATTCGTACTGCTTTTGCTGCGAAGACCTCCGTTGTTGCCGTCCTTTTTGACCTGGAAAAGGCTTACGACACCACTTGGAGATATCATATTCTATCTCAACTTCATTTTTTTGGCCTTTGTGGTCATCTCCCTCTCTTTCTCCGCAGCTTCCTCTCCCGTCATTCCTTTCGGGTGCGCCTTGGTACCGCGCTCTCTGCCTCTTTTCAGCAATACGAAGGTGTACACCAGGGTAGTGTTCTGAGCACTACTCTTTTTCTGGTTGCCCTCAATGGTCTTCTTTCTTCTCTTCCTTCTGGTGTCTTCTCCGCTCTCTATGTCGATGATCTTACCCTTTGCTGTCAGGGTGATGATTCGCCTCTCCTTCAGCGCCGGCTTCAACTTGCAATTGATGCCGTGTCGTCTTGGGCCACCGATCATGGCTTCAAGTTCTCTACTTCTAAGACTTGTGCCATGACTTTTACGCGGAAACGGGTTGTTCTTCGTCCCTCTTTGTCACTTTATGGTCATCCCCTTGAATACAAAGATTCCGCAAAGCTTTTGGGGTTATTCCTTGACACTCGTTTGTCTTGGTCTCCCCATATCTCTTACCTCCGTGTTGAGTGCTCTAAGGCCCTTTCCCTCCTTCGGGTCTTGTCCCATACTTCTTGGGGAGCAGATAGGCGCACTCTCCTTGCTTTACATTCCTCTCTTGTCCTGTCTAAGCTCGATTATGGTTGCCCTGCTTACTCGTCTGCTTCCCCTTCTACTGTTCGCCGTCTTGATGCTTTGCACCATACTGGGTTGCGCCTCAGTTCTGGTGCCTTTCGTTCGACTCCCGTCCTTAGCTTGTATGTTGACACTGGCTTCCTGTCTCTCAAGTACCGCCGTGATCGCTACTGTCTTCGCTATCTTGCGCGGTCCTTACAACATCCTTCCTCTCGCCTCTGTCGTGCTTTAACTTTTACCCCTCCTGCGGTTCCTGTTCCTCTTCACCACCTCCCTCTTTCTGTCCGGTTATCTCGCCTCCAGGATTCTCTTTCCGTTCGTATTTCTAATGTTTCTCCTCGTATTGTTCCTTCTTTGCCCCCGTGGAGAGTCCCTCTTCCGCGGTTTTGTACTTCCTTGACCCGTATCACTAAAGCTTTTACCCCTCCTACGGTTCTAAAACGCCTTTTCTTTGAGCACTTTTCTTCTCACTCCCGCTCCGTTTCTGTCTTCACCGATGGGTCTAAGTCGGCGGACGGTGTTGGCTACTCTGTTGTTTTTCCTGATCGCACTTATATGTGTCGCTTACCTCCGGAGACTAGCATCTTTACAGCGGAACTTTATGCTATTCTCTATGCTCTTCGTCTCCTGCTTTCTCGTCGTCAGTCCTCCTTTGTAGTTGTTGTTGACTCTCGTAGTGCCCTCATGGCTCTCGGGTCCTTTAATCCGGTTCATCCAGTAGTTGTCGAGATCCAGCATTGGCTGTTTCTTGTTCACAGTAAATTTAAGTCGGTTGAGTTTTGTTGGGTTCCCAGCCATATTGGTGTGTTTTTCAATGAGCGTGCGGATGCTGCCGCCAAGGAAGTTGTCCGCTCTTGTCCCATCTCTCGTAAAGGCATTCCTTATTCCGACTTTTACCCGGTTATCCATTCCTCAGTCCTTACCCGTTGGCAGGCTTCTTGGTTGTCTGTTACTGGTAACAAGCTACGTGCTCTTAAATGTTGTGTTTCCTCGTGGCCGTCCTCCTTCCACCGTAACCGGCGGTGGGAAACAGCTCTGGCGAGGTTGCGTATTGGCCATACTCGCTTAACCCATGGTCACTTGATGGAGCGCCGCCCTGCTCCTTATTGTCCTAGTTGCATTGTCCCTCTTACGGTCGTGCATGTCCTTCTTGAATGTCCTGACTTCCAGGACGAGCGTGTGTCTTGCTTTCCGACCGCCCCTCGCGGTCACCTGTCCCTCAATAGAATTATTGGTGACTCGGATACTTTTGATATCGTTCGCCTTATGCGTTTTTGTTCTCGTATTGGCATCCTTGGTGATATTTAGCGCCCTCTGATTATTTTGCGCATTTGATGGTGCTACATAGCCTTCCTGGTTTGGTGCCTTCTTTTGATAATTACTTACTTACTTACCGCCCACAGGATGGGTATGGGTTTAACTACCACCCATAGAACGCGTATGGGGTCCACTACCGCCCTCAGGGTGGACCTTGGGTCCACTACCGCCCACAGGATGGGTATGGCGCCCATTGCCGCCCACATGATAAGCATGGTATCCACTACCGCCCAAAGGATGGGTATTGCCTCCACTGCCGCATACAGGATGAGTATAGGGTCCCGTCCCGCCCACGGAATGGGCATGGGTCCATTACCGCCCACAATATGCTTATGGGGTCAAGTACCGCCAACAGGATAGGTATGGGGGTCCACTACCACCCACAGGATGGGTTTGGGGACCACTATCATCCACAGGAAGATACAGTACCGCCGACAGGATGGGTTTGGGGACAACTATCATCCACAGGATGGGTATGGGGGTCCACTACCGCCCACAGGAAACGTATAGGGTCCACAAACGCCAACAGGGTGGGTATGGGGGTCCACTACCGCCCACAGGAAACGTATAGGGTCCACAAACGCCAACAGGGTGGGTATGGGGGTCAAGTCCATCCACAGGTTGGGTATATGTGCCACAACCGCCCACAAAAATGAGTATGGGGTCCACTACCACCTTCAGGATGGGTATGAGGTCCATTACCGCCCACATGATGGGTATTGGGTCGACAACCGCTCACAGGATGGGAATGGGAGGGGGCCTCTATTACCCACAGGATGGGTATGGGGTCACTACCACCCACAGGAGGGGTATGGGGTCCAATACCGCCCACAGGATGGGTATGGGGTTCAATACCGCCCACAGGATTGGTATGGGGTCCAGCACAGCCCACAGGGTGGGTATGGGGGCCACGTTCATCCACAGGATGGGTATATGCTCCACTACCGCCCACAGGATGGGTATGGGGTCCACTACTGCCTACAGGATGGCTATGGGGTCACTACCACCCACAAAATGGGTATGGGGTCCACATCTGCCTGCAGGATGGGTATGGGGTCCATTACCACCCACAGTATGGGTATGGGGTCCAATACCGCCCACGGGATTGGTATTGGGTTCAATACCGCCCACAGAATGGGATTGGGGTCCATTACCACCCACAGGATGGGCATGGGGTTCATTACCACCAGCAGGATGAGTATATTGGGTCCAATACTGCCCACAGGATGAGTATGGGATTTATAATTATAATAAGCACTATTAGTTTATTATTACTTATTAAGTTTATTATATCTACTGAAGTATTATAATTAAGTACCTAATTTCATCTTCATAGTTTCCTACTCTGTGCTTTAAAATTGATCTGTATCTAGTGTTACCCACTCTCCCAATCTTTATGTACTTACTCCAATCAACTTTATCATTGTGATCATTGCTGTCTTCTTATATGTGCTAGCAAAATGCTGTTGTGTGCCTATATTAATCTTTGTTAAATTACCATTCGCCATCAGTCCCGCTCGCTGTTCAGAGCCATCTGGAGATGATGTTCGCTCCAGCTGGCTGCCAAACTCACCAACTTTAAATTACGAAGTGCACAAGGGGACCGGTGCCAGACCAAAGACTTCTGCCATCATCCCAGCTCCCCCACAAGAACCAGGTGCTGCATCTTCTGCCAGTGGTGGGCCTTTCCCTGATGTAGAGTGGCCACTTCCTGGTTCTGTTATAATGTCACCTATTGTGAGGGGACCACCCACAGCTGGACCCCACAGTCAACTGGAAGTGGGGGGTAAGGAATTGATCAAAATGAGACAGATCGCAACCTCAGCCTCCCTACCTGTTACGACCCTTGACCTCTGGGTATGGTTCCTCTGTTGCAGTTGTTAAAAAATATATAATAATACGGCCTTGCCTACTAAAAGTGTTTAGGGTAAATAACTCAACTGCTTACTCAACAAAGCAATATACTTAAAGTAAGGGTAACAAAGAACATACAAACATATAAAAGGGAATACCGGCAGCCAGAAATATTAATGCACCAGAATACAATAACACAATACCATTATATAAGAACTGATCAATATATTAAAACTTAAATGGATAGATGGGTATGCACATAATGGTCTAACCAAGAAATTAGCTATGTTACTAAACAATAAACAGACTTATTTCCCAAGATGTCCACGCCAGAGAGCTCCACCGGGGAGGAGCCGGTCGGCCGAGCGGACAGCACGCTGGACTTGTGGTCCGGGGTTCGATCCCGGGCGCCGGAGAGAAACAATGGGCAGAGTTTCTTTCACCCTATGCCCCTGTTACCTAGCAGTAAAATAGGTACCTGGGTGTTAGTCAGCTGTCACGGGCTGCTTCCTTGGAGTGGAGGCCTGGTCGAGGACCGGGCCGCAGGGACACTTAAGCCCCGAAATCATCTCAAGATAACCTCAAGATAACCACCCACGCAACTGCCGTTGCTGGAGCATGCACAACATGGGGTCTACATGTTACCAACTAAAACCCACATGAAACCTCTAGATACTCTGCAATCAGAGAGTAATAATTAAGAACATAATTATAACTAAACTTATATGCCTCTAACACTGCTAAGGTGTAAATAAGAAATTAAGTACAATCAATAAACAGGAATAATTACAGGGGTTGAAGCAATGACGCTAGCTTGATACACTGCATGCATACTGGAACATCCCAAATAAGGTCATCCCCCCATGAGACGCCTCGGTCTCTCCCCCACAGGAATGAACATGCAATAGCATTAACAAAATATTAAATACAGGCACACTACAGCATGCTACATTTTAATCAAACATATATATATATATATATATATATATATATATATATATATATATATATATATATATATATATATATATATGCGAACAAGCCTGAATGGTCCCCAGGACAATATGCAACTGAATATATGTATATATATATATATATATATATATATATATATATATATATATATATATATATATATATATATATATATATGTCGTACCTAGTAGCCAGAATGCACTTTTCAGCCTACTATGCAAGGCCTGATTTGCCTAATAAGCCAAGTTTTCTTGAATTAATATATTTTCTCTAATTTTTTTCTTATGAAATGATAAAGCTACCCATTTAATTATGTATGAGGACAATTTTTTTTTATTGGAGTTAAAATTAATGTAGATATATGACCAACCCTAACCAACCCTACCTAACCTAACCTAACCTATCTTTATAGGTTAGGTTCGGTTAGGTAGCAGAAAAAGTTAGGTTAGGTTAGGTTAGGTAGGTTAGGTAGTCGAAAAAACATTAATTCATGAAAACTTGGCTTATTAGGCAAATCAGGCCTTGCATTGTAGGCTGAGAAGTGCGTTCTGGCTACTAGGTACGACATATATATATATATATATATATATATATATATATATATATATATATATATATATATATATATATATATATATATATATATATATATAAAATATATATATATATATATATATATATATATATATATATATATATATATATATATATATAACCGGAAGGGCAAGGTGGTACTGTTACGAATCCATATATTTGATTCTAAGGATTATCATGATAAATATGTATGTCCATTATTTCTTTCCTCAGTTATTTAAATAAAACATTTTATCCAGTTGTGTTCCAGTATATATATATATATATATATATATATATATATATATATATATATATATATATATATATATATGTATATATATATATATATATATATATATATATATATATATATATATGTATATATATATATATATATATATATATATATATATATATATATATATATGTATATATATATATATATATATATATATATATATATATATATATATATATATATGTATATATATATATATATATATATATATATATATATATATATATATATATATATATATATATATATATATATATATATACTGGAACACAACTGGATAAAATGTTTTATTTAAATAACTGAGGAAAGAAATAATGGACATACATATTTATCATGATAATCCTTAGAATCAAATATATGGATTCGTAACAGTACCACCTCGCCCTTGCGGCGCTCCACTGTTCAAGCAGTGGTTGCCTTTCGTGACCGGTTGCAGGAACACCAGCAGCAGTCACAGCAGGAGACGGAGCGGCTGCAAGAGCAACTCCTACATGAGAAAAAATCCACCAGCGATATTGCGAGGATGGTCACGTGTATAAGGGGGCTTTTAAGCAATGACTGCCAAACTCCCCCTTCCACCCCCTGAACCCTCCAAACATGTGTTCGCTTGCCCATCAGGGGAAACATCTAGTGATCTTGAAACCTTGTGTAGTGGAGCTCTTCCACGCAGGTTAACTGCCAAAGGTGTGCTAAGAAATGTTCAGAACTACTCTATAGCTGGAAATGACAGACAGATTGTACTTGACAATTGGAGGCAAATGTTTGACATTGGTAATAAACTAAGAAATGTTCCTGGACTTATATAGTACTGAAATAGATAATATATATTAAGTGGACTAATAATATCAGTATATAATGCTGACTTTAAATGAACAAATAACTAAGTTATCCATCCTTAGGTGGAACATTGCATCCCTCCAAAAAAGGTTCTCAGATTTACATCACAAAGTAACAACTGAACACATCGATATTGTATGTCTCCAGGAGTGCAGAGTTCCCGCAAGATCCTCACCCCCGAAATTGCCCTCATTTGTTTCTTACAACCTCAGATCCAGTAACTCTTGCATTCTATACATCAAACAATCCCCATCAACTTCTGCCAGAAAAACAAACTGCCGGTCAACAATATCATGGAGTGAGGATCTATGTGGACAACTCTGTCTTCAATGTATTTAATATATATGCTACAGCAGGAAAGTTAAATTATATTGATTTTCCGGCTTGCTCTCAAGCAGAGCCAACCATCATTCTTGGTGACTACAATACTAGACACAAGGACATTGGTGGCTCTCGCTTCAGTAACGGGAATGGCAATCAACTGCTGTTGCTACTAAATAGTCACCAAGATGTGCAGATTGTGGGTGACCTTGAAACCACGCATATTTGTGGAGGCATTCTAGACCTCTGTGTTGGTTTCAACGTCGCTCACGTCTGATGCACATCATCTATTGTAACAGATTTGTTGTCAGATCATCACCCTAGATTGACTACTCTATGTATCGGAAATAGCATCCTGCCTGGTGGGACTTTTAAACGCAAACGGCTCAGTGTTCCTCCTGCTCGACGTGAAGACTTTGTTTCTCATGTGTCAGAGTGGTACAGCACTTATGATCCCTTCACAATCCAGACATTTAACGACGGTCTAGTACAGAGCATTCAGATGTTCACTGACCCTTAATGTCGGCCCCCTGCATCATCCAATAGCCGGAACTATATGAAAGGTAATAAACACTATTACAATGACCCCAAGCTGCGTACTTTGAAACGCACTGCCAGACGAGTTGGACTTGCATATAGGGAAACACGTACGCCAGCAATGCTCAAGCTCTTTCGGAAAGCCTTAGTCATGGCGAGGGAGCGCATGACAGAGCTCTGGCAAGAGAACTGAGAAACTTTTGTTTACAGTCTCAACTCTCACACCCCCCTCAGTCAGGCATGGAAGGATATTAAAAAGAATTAAAGGCGATAAGATCGGCCAAGTAGCACACCCTCACCCTCTTCACAGAGCAAACGAGTTAATCGATGCATGGGCAACCACCTCTAGCTTCAATAATCTTCCCCCAGACATACAGTTCAGATTAAATGCTGGTCACGGAGATCGAGAAAGGCTCGTTGACTTCATGCTCCACAAGGAAGATGAATGCAACGTGCCATTTACTGAGTTTGAATTACTCGCGGCCCTAAACAAAGGTAAAGTCACATCCCCCGGTGAAAATGGTATCACTTATGACATATTGCGTCTGCTCCCTCTAGTACCAGGGAATCCCCTGCTAGAGCTGTATAATATGAGCTATGTTACTGGGGAACTTCCTATCTCTTGGACCTACAGTATAATCATTCCAATTCTCAAGCCAAATCAAGAGAATGCTTTCCACCCAATTTCCCTTACTAGCTGCATTTGCAAAACATTCGAGAGAATGGTCATAAACCGTCTCCTCCATAGAATAAGAACCATGCTATCCCTCAGATACATGGCTTCATTCATGGAAGGAGTGTGCATCATTGCATCACCACCTTTCTTACCCTGCACACTGAAAAGTCATATACCAACTTCCTACATCTCAAGTCTGCCTTTGATGTTGCAAATAGACATGTTATCTTGAGTCAGCTTGCAAGAATGAATATTGGTGGTCGGCTTCTTTGTTAATCAGGAGTTTGTAATCAGGGGGTTTGTAATCTTTGGTTTGTAAACTTTCTTTGTAATCAGGGGTTACTTGTTCAACAGGAAGTCATCAGTATTTTTCCAGGTGCATAGGAGTGTAACAAGAGACTTTGAACTAGGTACCCGCAGGGAGGTGTCCTCTGTCCTACCTTATTTAGTATCTTAATAAACACGCTGTTAAACTCTGTACCGAGCAAACCCAACGTCCACATCATTAGCTATGCAGATGATATAATGATACACACCACTGGGTATGCTAAAACGCAGAACACTTTTAACTCAGTATTAGACTCATGTCAGGACCTAGGTTTAGTTATCTCAGCAGAGAAAACAATGTTACTAAATCGGCGCCCACCCAGGCAGGGAGGAGCTGTTCGCAAGATGCAACGGTCTGATGGCTCCCAGCTTGACTATGTAAACAGATTCAAATACCTTGGCCTTGAGGTGCCACTGTATGGCCCTGTTGTATTCAGACTCTGTCGTCACTATAAAGAGAGGCTCCGAGCTCTCAATGCTGTTGCAGATTATCACTCAGGCTATGGTGCCAATGCCAGAATTGTCAAAATGATGTACCTTGCATACATCAGATCTTTAGTGGATTATGCTGCACCTCTGCTTGTTTTGATGCCTGAAAGAAAGTTTGGAGGGCTTGAAAAATTGCAGAACGAAGCCTTGAGGATAATTCTTGAGTGCTCTCGTACCACAAAGATACTTAATATGAGAAAGGAACTTATTATTCCGAACGTTGTTGATCGTGTTACTGATATTAACTGTCAAATTGGTATAAAAATGCTTAGGCTAACTCATCCTAACCCGTGCACAGAAGCCCTCCAGAATTTCTATATTGAAGATCAGCATTGTTCCATAACAATGGATAACTAAAACTGGAACTCAACTCAGAATGTATCAAGTTCATAATTTGTTCCAAGAGAAACAACAACGGCACTTTCCTGCACCGTGGGAAATTACACCCTTTCCAGTTTTAATCTCTCCCCTTCCACCCAAGAAGCAAATTAGATATCAACCCAAGCTTCGTCTTGAGGCAAAGCTCAACGCCTTAAGCCATATTGATGCTCTGTCCACAGAGCATTCTCTCTCTCAAATCATATACACTGATAGTTCCCTACACCGCACCACGGGTGCAGCTGGAAGTGCAGTGGTCCTGACAATGGGCGATGGCTTGTACTTTGAGTGGGGAGCCCATATAAACAACTGGGCCTCTACCCTTCAGACCGAACTATTTGCCTTGCTCCTTGCACTGAAATGTGTACAAGTCTCCAAACTTGATACATTAATTGTAAGTGACTCCTTATCATCCTTAAATGCTCTCAACTTTTTAAGAAATAACTGTAACATGCTCGTGTCCGAAACTAGACACAAATACAACAAAATTATTAAGGGTGGTAACAGAGTCCATTTCATGTGGTCTCCATCTCATGTTGGCCTCCGAATGCATGATAGAGCTGATAAGTTAGACAATGAATCTACCTTTAAAGGAGCCGTTGAGTGTAACCTTGGATTGTCAATGAGCAATCTGAGAGCAGCAGTACACCGAGAACTTCAACAAGATCATGTAGATCTAAGGCAAAGTGAAATCGACACCAGTAATTCCATCTATCATCATACTATCATGCAAGAGGAGCCACACAGATGTGTGGTTCATCCAATAAAATCAGGAGACTTTTAGATGTTACTACTGCTCGGCTTAGACTCGGTTACAAGTCTATCTCTGGGAATTCTCATTATCAGCTGATGTAGACCTTGTCGAAAAATCCGACACCATTTAATAATATCAATTCAACATGCAGATAATATTGTTGCTGTGTTGTATACACAAGTTACCCATAGAAAATGTAACTAGTAGTGGAACTTTCTGTCTATAGAAAACGGGATATCATTGACACATACTATTATAAATTCACCAGCTATTCTGCTGGGAATTATTCTTAAATACATTAATCTTTGGACTTTACCATCATAAAAACATCTCATTTGAATTAACTTAATTATCAGTATTAAAATAGAGTAAATGTGACCCTTCTATCACTTTCTGATATCTGGACAAAGTGGGCCAGGCATCAGTCATGAGGGAGTGGTCAGCCATTATTGTTATTGTTGTTTAAGACCAGAGGCGCACGGGAGCAAATTCGGCTCCTGTTAATTTCTCTTGGACGAAGTGTTATGGAAACCAAAGGTATGCCATCATTAACACGCTGTCAACAAATACACGGAAAGTGTTCTGCCGAAACCCATTTATCTAATCATTTTTGGCCATTAATGTCAGTAGATAGGGCGTACCGGTTAGAATGCGAACAGCCTCTTAAAAAAAGGTAATTAAACCTTGGTCTTTCTGATTCATTGCACAGTGTTTTCTCTGATATAGCTGTCATATATTAGGATTTTGGCTTTTAGCTAGCGCCCTTTTGACAGGTCATGAGGAGGAAGCATGCTTTGTGTATCAGTTACCAGGGTGATGGAAGCAGCCTCACAGAGGATAATTTGGTCTCTACATCCTGGTTAAATCTGGTGAACTAAGCTGACTGTACAATAAGATAAGGAACCTCTTCAATGTTTACTAATTTATGTAGTTCGATTGGCTGCATATATATAAATTCAATATAAACCCCCCCTAATGTGTACTGGATCGATTTGTGAGATTATTGCAGAAATACAGTCCACTTAACATCATACAAATTGCTATCGAAGTATATAAATTAACGTAAATATAAATTCTATATAAATTCATATATATTAAATAAATATAAATCTCACAGGTCGGTTCCCAGAGACCTGACCAAATGTAAACTGTGTCAACAAAATTATTCGCACACCCTCTGTCACTATGTGATGAAGTGCGAAAAGATACGTGAATTTAGAGACAATTCTATAACCAATGTTCCAACCATGTGTAAATATTTCATTCAAAAGTTCTCCCGTAGCCTCGGGACTGGCTGGTCAGGATGTGCCCCTCGTCCGGTTTAACACAGGCCTAGTCCTAATATTGAGCCTTTAGCGTGCCCAATCGTTCAGCTGCAGCGGTACTAAGTGTGCGACACCTTGTCTACCAACTGTTGTCGGTTGTGGATAGCTGGATTGTATAGAACTTCATGCAGACATTATTTGTGAGGCGGTATCTGGAGTCTACCCAGAGGTACAGTGGGACGGCACTGGGCCGCCTTGTGGTGTACCTGGCCCCACGCTCCCCTCGTGTGTAACATAGTCCTTGGGGCCCTCCTTCCCAGGGTCGTGGTTTGTGTGCGCGACTGGTGGTGTGTTTACATGAGGTGGGTAACAGTGTCCTAGCCTGGGGGAGTGGTGGAGCCCCGGGCAGCTTCCCTGTGCTGCGCCTCCTGGCCTGTTGTCATGGCAACCGGGCTCAGTACCAACCTATCTCCTGTTGTGCTTGCTAATCCAAGTGATCTCCAAGCAATGGATCCTGAGCCCGCCGCCGAGGAATATGTTGATGCTCGAAGTGGGTTGCAGTCACCCGATGACACGGAACCCGATGCTGATTTGGATAACGGAAATGAGTGGCAGGTGCAACGATCATGGAATGCGAGAAGAAAGCCTAAACTTGCAGACCCTGCTGATGGCGATGAGAACATTGGCAATGATGACAGGAACACCGGAACCCGGGTAAAGAACGTGGAGGTGGGCGGTTTTGGGCCCACCCAGCCAGGGGCCCGCCCACCCACGCCCCCTATTGCTCCCCGCGCTGACTATGTGCGCCTGGCATTCCCAGCTGGAACATCCACCAACGATAAACTTAAATGGTTCGAACAACTTTCTACTAGGTACTCCAAAACACTCCTCGATATAGTTCGACCTAGACCATCAACCCCTTACATCTTTGTGTCACGTAAGCAGGAAGATATCATCACTCAACTGGTTGAAAGTAAGATTGCTAATATTGTTTTCATCAGAGAAGACATCATCAATCGACCTAAAATATTTAAGGAATATATTGTTACCAGTTTTCCCAAAGAGTATCCTCTTGATAGAGCTTATAACCTTGACGGGGTCTACAAGGCAAGACGGATACATAAGGATGGTCAACCTCTCAACGTGATCATCATTGTTTGGAATGGCAGTGACCCTCCCCCTGAACATTACACCTTCTTTGGACATTTCATCCCATCAAGTCCTATAAAACCTTGGGTATCCCCCCCCTGTTGTTTGTTATAAGTGCCATGGTACTCATCATATCTCTACGTACTGCCGACATGACCCTGTGTGTGGTCTCTGTGCTGAACAGCACGAAACAAGGGAGTGTCCTCACAGGGACCCCCCTACCCTTGAGGATGGGGAGGAAGCCTCTCCTCCGGTCCGGAAGTGTCCCAGGTGTTTGCGTCAAGGTGTAGATGTTTGGCATCGTGACTGCCCTCGACGCCCCGCCCTCTCTAGCATGAGCAGGAAGCCAGTGGCGTCTGGTCCAGCTGCAGGAGGCACCCAGCTGGAAGCTCCTAATGTCACCTCTGGTGAGCAGTTTCCAACCCTCGATGGGCTAAGGCAAACAAGCAAAGATACAGAAGAATTGACTGGTTAAAAAATAAAATTATGGAATTGGAAATTAAAATACAAACATTAGTGACGAATCTGCCCGGTGATAGTGAAGTGAATCATGCTAGCGATAGTGATCAAGTAAATTCTCCCAGCACCAGTAGTGATGCGAGTGGTAATGTTGCAGCTGCTGAGGCAACTTCACCTATCTCTACGGAACGTGAGTGTCAAATCCCCGTGGGGAATGGTGTTAGAGTAGTCATTGATCCCTCACTAGCACCCCCACTAGATCATAATGAAACCCTTCAGTTGGTTACAGGTAAAGAGTTTAAAAAAACACCAACTCCTACTCTGGTTAAACGCATCCTAGGCAAAAGTAATATTACTCAGGACACGCGGAACAAAGTTGCTTATGTTGTCCAAGTGTTTAACTAGCTTAAATGTTACCTTAATTCCCTTGACACTTTACCATGGCTCATCAAACAAAAACAATTAAGTTTCTTTCTTGGAATATTCGAAGTGTTTATCTTCGGATAAATGACGTAATCTTGTATGCTAAAATGAGAGACGTGGATGTGATGTGTTTACAGGAACCATATACGTCCACAACTATCAAGAAGGTCCCACCCAGGATACCTGGGTATATAGCATACAACAACAGTATTGGAACTGGTTTACTAACGTATATTTAAAGTGGATTAATCTGTAAACTAATTAAAAATCATAGGAGTGATAGTATACATTATCAAAAATTCAAATTACAAACTGCAAATAGCCATTTCCTACTGTATAACATATATGGACGATGTAGTGTACTTAAAGCAGACCTGCTACCGAAACCTACAGGTAACACAGCTATGTTATGTATGGGTGACTTTAATGCTCGTCACACTGCTCTTGGTGATGTTCAGTGTAACAATAATGGAAGGGTCTTCTTGAAACACCTTAATGATCATAATATTACTGTGTATGATACTGATAAACAGACCCATTTATTGGGAGGTAGGCTGGATTATGTGATTGGATACAGCCTAGTAGATAGCAACGTCAACGTTAAGCTCATCCCAGAACTAGTAAGTGATCATTTTGCAATATATTGTGAATACAATGTGGCGGATATTAGGTCCAATCCTCATCCTAGAGTTAAAATTAACATTCCAGACAATCTTAAACAGCACTTTAAGGCTTATGTACATAAGTGGTACACTGGGTATACACCTGTATCAGTGGACCACTTTTTCAATGATCTTGTCAGTATCATTACCAGTTATTATGATACCTGGGTTAAATCAAGGAAAAAAAAAGAACACTCGTTCTTCCTCATGGACAGAGGATCCTATTATTATTGCAGAGCTAAAGTGCTTCAGCTTGCTGACTCTTATAAACGAGACAAAACAGCTGAAAATTTACTTGCATCCCTTAATGCCAACAGAGATTTTCGCGAGCTTCAGGGTCAAGTTAAGAACACATATTGGGAACAATTCCTACAAGGTATCAATAGAACCACAACATTATCAGAAATGTGGAACAAAATTAAAAACATTACCAAACCTTCAGCCCCAGTTCAGCTTCATCATACTCTTGCAGAATATGCTGACATGCTCTTAGCTCAATGGTCTAGTGTCTCACAAATTTCTTCCTTACCCCCAGATATACAGCAGCATTTAAGACATACCAACATTAACAGAAACTTTAATATTGAAATAGCACGCTCCTCACCAGATTTAACAGATCAGTTTCCTATAACCCCCTTTGAATTAACATCAGTATTAGGAAAACCTAAGCAAACTGCCCCTGGTGAGGATGGTATAACTTATAACATCTTGAGCTTACTGAATGATGTCCCTAGCCACTCTCTGCTTGACCTCTATCAAATGAGTCTCTCACAAGGTATCTTGCCAAAGAAATGGACACAAAGTCTCATAATACCAATTCCTAAACCTAACTCTCAAAAATTCAGACCCATTTCCCTTACATCTTGCATGTGTAAAGTCTTGGAGAGAATTGTTCTCAATCGTGTCATGTTTCAGGTCAAAGAAAAACTGGCCCCAAACCTATATCGGTTCATGCCTAAGTGTAGCACACAAACATGCTTTGCTGAATATTTTGTAAACTCCCAGGATGGGACACAGGCAGCCTTTATTAACCTAAAGTCAGCTTTCGATGTAGCGAATGGCGAAATAATATTAGAGCAACTTGCTGAATTTGGAATCAAAGGTAATCTTCTGAGTTGGATAAAGAGCTACCTATCCAACAGGCGTGCTAGTGTCCTATTTAAAGGAGTTAAAAGTACAAGAACAGATGCATTCGAACTAGGCACACCTCAAGGTGGTGTCCTAAGCCCTATGCTCTTCAATATACTTATGCACAAACTTATCCATGACATACCTGTACAACCTACGAAAACTGTTATATGTTATGCTGATGATATTTGTATTATGGCACACAGTAAACCAAGGTTACAAATGTTACTTGATGCATTCTCCAAGAAAGTAGTAGAATGTGGCCTCATAATCTCTGTTGATAAAATAAGGGTTCTTATTCCCCATTCTCTTCATGCTAACTATACTATTAATGGAGTGCCCGTGGAGACTTGTGAGTCTTATAAATATCTTGGAGTCGAGGTTAATGATACAAATCTCGTCAGCAACCTGCGTAAAAAACTAGTTGAGCGTCTTAAACCTCTCAAAACTCTTGTTGGCAAAGGATTTGGCATTAACATAAAATATGCTCGTAGCTTTTATATTGCCTTTAAACGATCTGTTGTTGATTTTTTTGCCTTGCATCTTCTTAATTTTTCTCCTAAACAATTACAAGGCCTAGATGTAGAACAGAATGATGCCATCATCCTGGGTTGTCCTAGAACTGTCAGAATTGTTAACATGAGAAAGGAACTAAACTTACCTTCCATTTACGAAAGAATAGTTCTACTTAGTACTATGTTTTGCGCCAAAACTTTGAAAAATAATGGTCCCTCCAGCTCTATTCAAATTAAATTGAGATCCATTCTAAACAATTCTGACTGTTCCCTCAATCCGCCGCAAAAAAGCTCCCTACAGTGTGTGGCTCAGTTGTTGTGCCTATAATCTTCAGAAACTGAATGTGCCTCTTAACCCTGATAAAACTGTTCACTATATTCCCCCTTGGAAAGATGTGGTCTCTCTGCATTATACTCCCATCAGTGTAAAACAAATGTATAACACTGACATTTTGAGATGTATAGCATTAGAAGCTATTGACAGTCATCTTCAAATTCTCAAACCGACTGAATCCTATGCCTTTACTGATGGCTCTGTGCAGTTAGGCACTGGTAGAACAGGTTGTGCATGTGCAGTGTATAAAGGGAATGAAATGATCATGACTAGTACACCGAGATTGAACAACTGGGCAAGCACGACACAGACCGAGCTATTGGGTATTTATCTAGCCACTGAATACCTTAAGCTCAATGGTGGTGGAGTTATTTTCCGTGACTCTAAAAGTGCTCTGCAGTCCTTAAATAACCCATCACAATGTATGTCTGAAGTAACTTGTAATATTAAATGGAATGTAATTTTTGCCAATGATAATAACTCTTGTATAAAATTTGTGTGGATCCCATCCCATGTTGGAGTTGGAAAACATGACTTTGTAGATCAATTGGCCAATGAGGCTTGCAGGAAAGAAAACATTGATTATGACTTTGGACTATCTAATGCAGTTATTAGAAACATACAAATTAAAGAAATTAATTTAGATTTAGAAGAACTAAGAAATGCCCAGAGACCTGAAAGCTGCAGTATTAAAAGTTATGACAAGTTTTGTAATAATAGGTATTTGTATGGTCAGCACAGTAACCGGACCAGGCAATGTGATGTAGTCATTGCACGAATTCGCCTTGGCTATAGACACATCTGGCAGGTTAGTGAGGCTGAGCCACTACCAGAATATTCAGATTGTAAACTCTGTGATAAACCTTTAATGCATTCACTAGAACACTATATTGATGAATGTGAAACCGTAGAAGACTTTAGACCTCCTGGCCTCTTGTACCACCAACTGTGTAACTATTTTATTGACTCAGGTGTTCTGGACGACATCCTAACAATTTACCCAAAATTTGCTTGTCCATTTTAAAGAATGAAGAACAATTTTTATTTATATTTCTTCTAAGCTGTATCACTTATGAACCCATCCCTGCCCTTGTGTAGCAGTGCACAATAGAAAGTTGTTTTCACATATCCATACATTAAAACATTGATTGTAACCATGATATATATGTGCTCCAGCCTACAGTTTAGACCTATTGTCTTATGTATGACCCTCTGTCCTGCGTGACAGTGAATACTAGCATTATCCTCAATTTAATAAGACTATCAAAATCCTCAGATTAGGCAAAATTGTAATTAATTTTGTCAATAAAGATGTTATTAATAATAATAATTCAAAATGATCTGCTACCAGAAATTTTAGCCAAATATCCCCAATTTGCTAACTGTAGGTAGTAACTAAGTGATTGTAACCTATCCACTGCTGCCCACTGGATGGAGGGCGGTTATCAATTGCGACACTAGCTCCCTACATATCTCATCATCAGTCTCACCACAGAGCATCAGTCTCCGTGGTGTAGTGGTAAGACACTCGCCTGGCGTTGCGCGAGCGCTATGTCATGGGTTCGTATCCTGGCTGGGGAGGATTTACTGGCGCAATTCCTTAACTGTAGCCTCTGTTTAACGCAACAGTAAAATGTGTACTTGGATGAAAAAACGATTCTTCGCGGCAGGGGATCGTATTCCAGCCCGAAACGCTACGCATACTAGTGGCTGTACAAGAATGTAACAACTCTTGTATATATCTCAAAAAAAAAAAAAAAATGTTAGTTGCTTAATTTAGAAACTGTACTTGTGGTCGATCTCGAACCCATTGTTGATGTGACGACTTATACTGAATTAATTTTGTAACTAGCTCATCAAGATTGTAACGCTTAGCTAAATGAATTGTGTAGTTCAGTCCCTGAGCCCATTATGTGCCTCTGTAACTCTTTCCACTACCGCCCACAGGATGGGTATAGATTGCGTAATAAATGAACTAAACTAAGTAACTAAGGTGTCATTGCAATCCATCTGAGCAACCTTTGTGCTTTAATATACATACAAATCTCTTTCATCTCATTTTTTTTCTTGCAATGTACCTGTTCTCATTATATAAATTTTGCTAGTATTTACCTACTTAAAATTTTCTGTTAGATTAAGGACCTGCCCGAAATGCTACGCGTACTAGTGGCTTTACAAGCATGTAATCACTATGCTATGTATCCTCACAATCCCAATGTACCTTCTTGTTTATATATAAATAAATAAATAAATAAATAAATAGTTATTACATATAATAATGGTGCTTCCCAAATCAACATTATATACAATAGTGTATGCTTTGAAAATCTTTGAAAAAGAAAAAAGAAAATGAATTGTATGAACGTCAACAGAAAACGATGTTACATTGGAATGTCTATGGGGTACACTAAAATCAAATCAAAATCAAAATCAAAATGTTTATTAAGGTAGAAGTACATACATGGCAGATGAGTTACAAACATAATGTTGGATTTATAGATAGATTTACATATAATACCTAAAACCACTAATACTCACAACGTTTCGGGCAAGGTGTGGGGATACGTTTCGGGCAAGGTGTGGGGGTAAAAACCCTTAGACTAAAGATTAATACTAACGGAGATTAAAGTATTAAGTGTGTTGAAATAAGGAAAAAGAAGGGGGAGGGGGAGAGGGAACATGACAGAAATCAGCAATTATACAACTTGGTCAACAAACAGTATTGTTTGAAAATAGCAAGACATAGGTTGACATTTAGAGGGTAAGGTGGGTTACATGGAGTTTATTAGGAATAATACTTAGTTTTTTCTGATCAGGGAGAAAAAAGACACCAACAGTATGGGGTCTTATTTATTAAGTAGTAGAATACAAGTAAATAATTTCTGCAGAACATGTAAATGAGGCGGCTATAAGTGAGTACTTGACAAATGCATAACATAACGTGGATAACTCGAAGTACACTAAATCAACTTAATATAAACACCCGTAGTAACATTAATAAAGTATGCTTATAACAAGTAACAAGATAAACCAAAATCTGCAGAAACTGAATATCTTATTGTCTAGGAGTAGAAGAAAGGCAAATGTATAACATAATTGTAATAGACAATCAGGACATTTAGAGTAAATATAATGGGAATAAACAACGTAACATTTAATAATGAAGCCTGGTCAAGATACCAGAAAGACATAATGCTAAACCCTAGTTGAATTAATATGGAAATTAACCAGTACGTGCGGAAATTTACACAGAGACTGGGAAATGCCTGATAATGAATTGGAGGAGAAATTAAGCCAGGTCATGAGGCCGTGCCGCCAAGGAATAAGGATATAAGAATTTCCGGACTAAAGATAAGGATTACTAGTACCTAGAATAGCTGTTAAGTGTGCGGCAAATTAAAGTTACTTCCTACAAGGCAAAGTAAGTAGCTGCGGACAGTGGAACACTTGGGGACCGGCGCTGCACCCCCTGCACTTCCCCTCCCCCCTTAAATCAGGAGTAAGGACAATAGGAACGAGTGACGTAAGGCAGGAGCGGGGGTAAGCGGACTGCAGCCAGGAAGGAGAGGAGGGCGGGCGTTTCATGTGAAGCGGTCCGTGGCGGGAACAAGAGTGAGGGCAGGACCCCTCTTCCAATTCTATGTATATGCCCCCTTGTACTGCCCGCACTGCACCTGCGGATTGCGTTATGTAAGTGACTTTTTTTCCCCATCAGAAACTCCTCTGCTTTCCTGTGTAAAGCAGTAGCCATTTCTCTTAAACTGGTTGAGAGAGGTACAGCCTTTGACACGATTGGAGAGGTCATTCCACATTCTGAGTCCCTTGATTTTAGAGCATTTCTAGTTTGGTTAAGGTGCGCTCTTGGAATATCATATAGGAATTTGTTTCTGGTGTGGTGCCCATGGGTTCTGTTACAGTCTTCTAGGAAGTAAGTAATTATCAAAAGAAGGTACCAAACCGGGAAGGCTATGTAGCACCATCAAATGTGCAGAATAATCAGAGGGCGCTAAATATCACCAAGGATGCCAATACGGGAACAAAAACGCATAAGGCGAGCTATATCAAAAGAATCCGAGTCACCAAGAATTCTATTGAGGGACAGGCGACCGCGAGGGGCGGTCGGAAAGCAAGACACACGCTCGTCCTGGAAGTCAGGACATTCAAGAAGGACATGCACGACCGTAAGAGGGACAATGCAACTAGGACAATAAGTAGCAGGGCGGCGCTCCATCAAGTGACCATGGGTTAAGCGAGTATGGCCAATACGCAACCTCGCCAGAGCCGTTTCCCAACGCCGGTTACAGTGGTAGGAGGACGGCCACGAGGAAACACAACATATAAGAGTACGTAGTTTGTTACCAGGGAGGCGAATCATCACCCTGACAGCAAAGGGTAAGATCATCGACATAGAGGGCGGAGAAGACGCCAGAAGGAAGAGAGGAAAGAAGACCATTGAGGGCAACCGAGAAAAAGAGTGCTCAGAACACTACCCTGGGGCACACCTTCGTATTGCTGAAAAGAGGCAGAGAGAGCGGTACCAAGGCGCACCCGAAAGGAACGACGAGAGAGGAAGCTGCGGAGAAAGAGAGGGAGATGACCACGAAGGCCAAAAGAATGAAGTTGATATAGAATGTGATATCGCCAAGTGGTGTCGAAAGCCTTTTCCAGGTCAAAAAGGACGGCAACAACGGAGGTCTTCGCAGCAAAAGCAGTACGAATATAGACCTCCAAGTTCACCAGGACATCTGTCGTGCTGCGGCACTTGCGGAAACCAAATTGAGAAGGGGTGAGGAGGTGATGGTGTTCCAGGATCCACATCAGACGAACGTTAACCATACGTTCAAAGAGTTTGCAGACACAACTTGTGGGAGCAATAGGGCGAAAGTCCTTAGGGGAAGTACCCAGAGACCCCGGTTTGCGAACAGGGAGGACAACGGCATCGAGCCAGTCCTCAGGGACTGACGACGACTCCCAGATCCGATTATACAGACTCAGTAAATACTGAGACGTGCACGGAGGGAGATGGCGAAGCATCTCATAATGAATACCATCGGAGCCCGCCGCCGTAGAACCGCAGAGGGCCAGGGCAGAACGAAGTTCAGAGAGAGAGAAGGGATCATTATAGGGAAGCTGAAGATGAGTGCAGAAATCTAAAGGACGAGACTCAAGGACAGGTTTACGAAGAAGGAAAGATTGAGGAAGATGAAGACAAGAGCTAACAGAAGAAAAGTGGGAACCCAGTTCGGAAGCGACCTGCAACGGGTCCGCCACAAGAGTATCATGGAGGTGAAGGACCGGTGAAACATCGGGAATGAACTTACCCGCTATCTTGCGGATACGCTTCCAGATCTGGGTCAGAGGGGTTTCGGACGTAATTGTTGAGACATAAGACGCCTAACATTCACGTTTAGCCGTACGGATGGCCCTACGGGCCACCGCACTTGCTTTCCGAAAGAAAAGAAAAGAATCGGTCGTCTGCCTACGGCGGTGCCTCTTCCAGGCAGCACGCTTACAGCGGACAGCCCGAGCACAGTCCGCATTCCACCTGGGAACGCACTTCCGTGGACCCCGAGAGGAAGAGCGAGGAATAGAGCGGAGAGCAGCGTTGAAGACAGTGTCATGAAAAAGGAGGAGAGCGCGAGAGAGAGGCAGAAGGGAGAGGTCAGAGAGAGCAGCACTGAGGGTAAATAGGGTCCAGTCCGCCTTAAAAACTGCCACCTAGGGAAAGAGAGGGAAGGGCGAAAAGAGAAAAAGGAAACAAGGATGGGGAAATGATCACTTCCATGGAGGTCATCAAGAACCTGCCACGTGAAATCTAAGTAAAGAGAAGAAGAGCAGAGAGAAAGATCAAGACAAGAAAGGGTGCGAGTCTGAGAGTCCAAATGAGTGGGCTCACCATAATTCAGAAGAGACAGGGAAGAAGAGAGGAGAAACGGCTCAAGAAGGCGACCCCGGGTATTCGTCAGAACGTCACCCCAAAGAGAATGACGACAATTGAAGTCACCCAGCAGGAGCACAGGCTCTGGCAAGGAGTCTAGGAGGTGTTTCAAATCAGGAAGAGAAAGCGGGACACTCGGGGGGAGATAAATGGAACAAACTGTGTACCATTTCCCCACAAAGATACGAGCAGCAGAAGCAATGGAGAGGCGAAGGAAAAAGTAAAGGCACAAAGGGAACATCAGTACGAATCAAGAGAGCAGAAGAATTAGAAGCCCCAGCAACAGCTGGGGGGGGAGAGAAAGGAATAGCCACGAAAACGACCAGGACGAGCACCAAGCATCGGCTCCTGGAGACAGACACAAAGGGGCGAAAACCGCGAAATCAGAAGTTGGAGTTCGAGGAAATTGGAGTAATAACCTCGAACGTTCCATAGAAGAATGGACAACGACGAGAAGAGAAAGGACAAAATCAGAGAACAAGGAAGAAACAAACGCGAAAGAGCAACAGAGTACGTTAAAGAATATCAGGGTCGGGATCAGGGTCAGCAAAGTCAGGGTTAGGGGGCATGGGTAAACTGAGCAAAGACGGAGGGAAGGAAACGGGAGAACAGATCAGAGGTGGGCGGGCGGGGTCCAGAGGAGGAGGAGGAGGAGGAGGAAGAGGAGGAGACAACGGAGAGGAGCAGTCAAGGACAGCAGCAGGAAGAGGGGCAGGAGAAAGAGGGGAGCGCACCCCAGCAAGAGCAGCAACCGAAAGGGAAGCAGGGGCCAAAGAAACCTCCATAGCAGGAACAGGGGGCGCAATCACCGAAACGGGAGGGGAAGGAGCAACAGAGCCAGAAGGAGGAGCTGAGGAAGAAAGCGAAGCCTTCTCACCCGCCGGGGAGGAGGAAGGAGAGGAGCCCGGCTTACGCTTCAGACTTAAAGAGACTGGTGTCCCAGCAACTACGTACCGGGCAACGGATTCCAGTGTCTCAACAGGAGAAGCTGAACGAGAGCACACACGACGGCCGTTAGGAGAGCGATGGACATCCGCCTGCACCGACAGGCGGCGGGGAGAGCCGATAGATGGAGGAAGAGGATGGGAAGGAGGATCGGAGGGGGACGAGGAAGAAGACACAGGAGACATGACAGACCGGGTAGAAAGAAGGGGGACCCCAGACAGAGGACCAGGAGGGGGACCCCTCGGGACAGAACACAAAGGGACAGAGGAGGGGGCAGTGGGCGTATCAGGGTCCAAGGCCCGGAAATGGTTGTGAGTCTGAGGAAGGAGGGAAGGACGAGGAGAGGAAGAGCGCAACTCGCGAGCATAAGAGATATTAGCATAAGGCAGGAGCCGGCGAACCTGGCGCCTCGCCTCAGGAAAAGATAAACGCTCCCGGTGCTTCAGGTTGAGGACGGCTGCCTCAAGCTTGTAATGGACACAGGCACGGGAGAAGGTAGGATGGGCCTGCACTTCTCCCCAAGCGAGCTTGGGGAGAAGTGCACTCCGACTTAGAGTGACCTTCACCCCCACACAAAGGACAGAGAGAGACAGTCCCAGAGCAGCGGAGGGCACCATGCCCAAACCTCCAGCACTTGTTACAAAGTCAAGGAGAAGGAATATACTTCTGGACAGAGCACCTAGCACCAGCAAGAATGACAGAGGATGGAAGGGTTCTACCATCAAAGGTGATCTTCACAACGCGAAGGGGTTGACGGCGACGACCACGAGGGGGACGAGTAAACGAGTCAACCTGGAGGACAGAATGGCCTTGGACATCAAGGATATGCCGAATATCATCGTGGCAATCCTGCAGATTCCGAACACCGGTTGCAACATGGGGTGGGAGGAGAATAGTGCCAACACTGGCATTCATCTGAACGTTCTTGGAGACCCGAACAGTGATCTCGCCAAGGCAAGATAAGGCAGCCAAGCGGGAAGCTGCATCCTGAGAAGGAGCAGCAACGACACATGTACCGAGACGAGTGGGGTTGAAAGCAACAGATGCATCCACGGAATCTACAAAATGCCGATGGAGGGAGAAATCGTCAGGAGGCGCAGAATCAAGAGGGAGGAGATCAAAGTATTTGGCCCATGAAGCAGGACCAAACAAGGCCTGATACGCATCAGCACGGGAAGGAATCGAGCGAGTGCGGCTGGGGCGCGAACGGCGTTGAGAACCCCTAGAGAGAGAGGGGTCAAATGGCGCAGTAGTCACAACGAGAGACTTAGCCGCACCAGGGGACGAAGTGGTCACCACCGGGGGCTGGAGGCTCGACCCAACCACAGAGGAGGGAGGGGAGCTGGGGGAAGAAGTCAGGACGGTCAAAGGAGGAGCAAGGTCGGGGCCCAACGCAGCGGGAACTACAGAGCCTGGTCTTCCAATACAGGCCGACTCGGGGGCTTGGTCGCCCACCCCACGAGCCTGAGAGGGTACAACGGAAACATTCAACGACATAGAGACGAAGAGAAAGAAATTCATCCACGAATGTGCCCCCATACCCACCATGGAGCCACAATTAGAGGCAGGACATCCCAACAGGAAGCTATCGCCGATCATGCCGGGGCCCCCTAGGGGTGCGTCGTGAGTATACGCCAGAATCAGAATAATACAGGAGAAGATGCCCATTGGGGCGAGCTTGGAAGTGGGGACAGAAGAATATAAGGGGGGGTGAGAGGAAGAAGATTTGTAAGAGAAAAAGTGCCAGGGCTAAACCCAGTTGCGTGTCGTTAGGTTGCGGCATTCGAGGCAGGGACTCAGTCGGGTGTTTTCAGTGACAACATCGGGACATCACAAACTCACAACATCACAGTGATTGGCTCAAGAGCGTCAGGGCTGAACTTTTACGGATGGTTTGTGCTGGTTGTTGAGAGCTGAATATGTAATGATAGTGGATGCTGGGTGTTGAGAGCTAAAGTTTAACGAATAACAAAGTTAGGAGGAGGATCATGGATGGTAGAGAAGAGGTCATGATTGTTTCGTGGAAGTCTGAGAGTGCGTAGGAGAAAATCAATGTGTTGTTCATGATAAGTGAGTAGTCTCAATTTGTTTGTCTGATAAAGTTTTCCAGTAGGTATTTAGGGCAGGAATGTTCGTACTTTCATGGAGACTTTGACTGGTATTTAACTCTTGCCATCGGGTTTTGAGTACCCATCTTAGTGCTCTATTCTGTATTCTTTGAAGTTTTATTTTGTTAGTACGTGCAGATAGAGAAAGAGCTAGTGGAGCGTATGTTAGGAGAGGTCTAATAAGTTCTTTGTAAAGGTGCATTTTTGTGTCAGGTTTTGCAAATCTAAGTCTGTATAGTTTCTTCATGGCTTGAAGAGCTATTGCATGTTTCTGTGTAATGTGTGCGTGAAAGAGTAGTTGTCGATCAAATGTGAGTCCAAGGATTGTGGAAGAGGGAGATACAGAGATATAAGTAGGATTTTGAGTGTATGAATAGAGTTTGAGAGGAATTGGGCGAATAGTTCTTTTACAGAAAAAGTAGGTGATTTTAGATTTGCTGGAGTTGGTTTTTATACGCCATTTGTACTCCCACTCAGTGACAACATCAAGTTCTGTTTGTGCTCTGTTTGTTAGTGTATCAATGGTGTTGCTGGTGACAAGGTGAGAGACATCATCGGCATAACATATGGTTAATGAAGTGTGATGAACAGGGTCAGGAATGTCGTTTATGTATAGGATGTAGAGTGTTGGGGCAAAAACAGAACCTTGGGGAACACCGGCATGTAAGTTGAAGTAGTCAGAGTGTTGTTGGAGGAACTTAATTCTCATTGTCCTATTGTCTAAGTAGTTAGAAAGAAGTTTGGTGGTGATAAGAGGAAGATTAAAGTTGTTGCATAGTTTGAATTTTAAGCCGTCATGCCAAACCTTGTCAAAGGCCTTCTCAACGTCCTTAGTGATGAGTGCAGTCTTAAGTCTTTGGTGCTGATTGATACTGAGGTAGTTAGTCATGATGTTTAAGGCGTCATGAGTAGACCGGTGAGGCCGAAATCCAAACTGTTTGTTAGTGAGTAAGTCATTGTGTTCAAGGTGGGTTCTAAGTTTCTGGTTGATCAGCCTTTCAAAGACTTTGCCAAGTGTCTCTAGAAGGCTGATGGGTCTGTAGTTCTTTGGGTCAGTGTGGGGTTTCCCAGGTTTTGGAATAAGAACGGCTGTGGCAGACTTAAAGTTGAGTGGAAAGTATCCAGAGGCAAGGGAGGCGTTGAATAGGTTAGTGACAGCAGTGATGATAGAAGCAGGGAGTTGCCTAAGAAGGATATGTCCAATGCCAGACGCAACAGGGGCTCTACGACGAGTGCCCATGAGAGCTGTCTTGACATCAGCTAGAGTTAGGGGAGTCTGTAGTTCAGTGTTTGAATTGAGATTTTCAAGGTGGATGAGGTCGTCTGGTGTAGTTGCTTGTCTATTTTGGTGTATCCAGTCTTCGACTATTTCAATGTTGGGGCGTGCAAATGCCCACAAACGCCACCTTAAGAACCGTCAGTCCGTCGAGATCGGGTTCAGCGACGAAAGGGGGATTGACAATAAAAGGTTCCCCTCGCTCGAGACGTTGGGTACTACAGTTCAACGGGTGCAAGAGTATGCCTCTTCAAGCACCCGGGCGTCAAAATAGAAGAAGTCCAAAGAAATAATCCAAAACAAGCAAAAGGTCGACAGGAAACGACAAGCAGATAGGAGAAGAGGGGGAAGAAAAACGAAACATAAGGAAAAGGAAAAGCGATCAGGCACAATTGGAGAAGACAGCAGCAGGAGTGCAAGGCCAGAAAAGGACAGAGGACTGCCCCACGGAGCATCACACTCCGGCAGCCGTCCACCAAGCCCCCTCACGACGCCAACGGGCCGGATGGGGAGGGGAAATCTTCTAGGAAACTGTTAAGGTCAGGATTGACATTACAGTTCTGAGTCTTAGATATTTAGAGTACACATGAGAGGATGTGCAGTGACTTAATATCTAACATGATCAATGATTTGAGGAAGGGTACCGAGTGCTGTCTGGGGCCAGAGTTAGATATTGTTCTAATAGCAAATTTGTGTTGAGTAATTAGAGGACGTACATGATTTTGGGTAGTAAAACCCTAAGCACAAATACGATAATTGAGATAGATGAGAGAGTTATAGAGTAATACTACTGCAAACAGAATGGATATAGGGTCCAAAACAAGTCACACGATGCTTATGGGATCCACTAAACCACCTAAAAGGATAGGTATTGGGCTATCTACTACATTTTGGACCAGTATGGGGTTCACTACCACCTTTTGGATGGATATGGGGTCCACTACAACCCGAAGGATGTGTATGGGGTCTAATACCGCCCACAGAATTATTATGGGGTCCATTACTGCGCACAGGATGGTTATAGAATCCATTTCCGCCCACAGGATGGGTATGGGGTCCACTACCGCCTTCAGGATGGGTATGGGATCACTACCACCCACAGAATGTGTATGGGGGGTCCATTAGCTACCACCCATAGGATGGGTCTGCAGGGGACCCACTACAATCCACAGGAGGGGGTATAGGGTTCACAACCACACACAGGATGGGGTATGGGGTCCAATACCACCCACAAGATGGATATGGGGCCCACTACCACCCGCAGGATGGGTATGGGGTCCATTAGCACCTACAAGATGGGTATGGGGTCCACTCCCACCCACACGATGGGTATGGGGTCCACTACCGCCTACTGGATAGGAATATGGTCCTCTTCCACCCACAAAATGAATATGGCGTGACCCATCCTGTGGATGATAGTGGTCCCCATACCAATTCTATGGGCAGTTGTTGGGCCCAGACCCATCGTACAAATGGTATGGACCCCTCACCCATCTAACAGGTGGTAGTTGACCCTATACCCATCCCACAGTAGGTAGTAGACACTATACCATCCAGTTTGCAGTAGTTTATCCCATAGACATTCCAACATAACATCGTTTTCTATTCACGTTCGTACAGTACATTCTTTATAAATTTTAATTTACAAACTAGTGTATATAATATTGATTGGTGAAGCACTCCTATTCTATGTAATAATTTATAGTGCTTATTATGATAAGCACTATATCTATATCTGTTGAATCTCAACAGGAGACTGTTGAGATTCCTCAGGTGACTGTTGTGATTCCTTAGCTGACTGTTGAATCCCCCAGGTGACTTGTGATTCATCAGTAACTGTTGTGATTCCTCAGGTGACTGTTGTATCCCCCAGGTAACTGTTGTGATTCCTCAGGTAACTGTTGTGATTCCTCAGGTAACTGTTGTGATTCCTCAGGTGACTGTTGTGATTCCTCAGGTGACTGTTGTGATTCCTCCGGTGACTGTTGTGATTCCTCAGGTGACTGTTGTGATTCCTCAGGTGACTGTTGTGATTCCTCAGGTGACTGTTGTGATTCCTCAGGTGACTGTTGTATTCCCCAGATGACTGTTGTGTCCCCCAGGTGACTGTTGTGATTCCTCTTGTGATTGTTGTGATTCCTCTTGTGATTGTTGTGATTCCTCAGGTGACTGTTGTATCCCCAAGGTGACTTGTGATTCCTGAGGTAACTATTGTGATTCCTCAGGTGACTGTTGTGATTCCTCAGGTGACTGTTGTGATTCCTCTGGTGACTGTTGTATCCCAAAGATGACTGCTGTGATTCCTCATGTGACTGTTGGGATTCCTCATGTGAATGTTGTGATTCCTCAAGAGACTGCCGTGACCCCCAGGTGACTGTTGTGATTCCTTAGGTGACTGCTGTGATTCCTAAGGTGACTGCTGTGATTTCACAGGAGACTGTTGTATCCCACAGGTGACTGTTGTGATTCCTCAGGTGACTGTTGTATCCTGTTACGGCCCTATTGGGTCGCAACTGGGTTCTTCTCTGATGTTATTAGAGTTTGGGTATCCGGCCCCAAGTTAGTAGAGGCTTTCAAGGGATGTGTTCCGTAAAGCAAGTTTAATTAAAGGGGGAGGGATACAAATGCTCTGATTTATATATATATATATATATATATATATATTAACCACCACCATAAATAAATAAATACAAGTTGCACACGGGATTTATCATACACGATTATGTACAATGACTTGTCTTCCTCCGAAGACACAGGATGCTCCACGGTGCTCACGATGAGTAGCCCTGGTTCTCTTCTTCGGCCCACGATGAATCCTCTATGATTCTCTTGGCGAATCTACCCTGGCCACAGGCCAGCCAATTCACAGTCCCACTGGGTGCTCCGTTGTGGAGGCCTTCAACCACAATCCAGCCTCTAGCTGGCAGGTTCCAATCAGCTCCGCTGTGTAGGCCACTCCACGACCGATACTAGAGTTGCGAGCCCTAGGCAGGAGCCTCGTGCGATCCCGCTGATCACTCTCCTCACTAAGCACCACAGTGGCTAGTCTCTTCCACCAGCCAGCCCCGGATACGACGACTCCTGATACTGCCACATCACAGGCAGGCTAACACTCTCAACAGAGTTCGTCTGGGGGTGACTCACAGCTTCTTCAGCAGACTTGTGAAGAGACCTTGGCTGCCTTGGGTAGACTGATCCATCGTCCAATACAGCAGTCCCAGGTCGACTCTGTAATCAGACACGTTATTAGTACTGGGACTAGGGAACCTCACTTACAGGCTTAGACACAAACGTCCACCTATCCACTTCATAGATGGCGTTGCTGTCTAAGCGCCACCTCACCAGAGGTCAGCAGCGGAAATGTTACGAGCTGTTTAAGATGGGAATCCAGCACCTGTGGCCGGTACATCTCGTCCTCACTAGATGGCGTCGTCCATTTGGAGGGGGTTTCGGGAGCGGACTCACAGATGGCGTTGTCGTCACTGCTCCGTGCTCGGACGATGGACTCGGGTCCGTAACATATCCCAAAGATGACTGCTGTGATTCCTCACGTGACTGTTGTGATTCCTCATGTGAATGTTGTGATTCCTCAGGAGACTGCTGTGACCTCCAGGTGACTATTGTGATTCCAGAGGTTACTGCTGTGATTCCTTAGGTGACTGCTGTGATTCCTCAGGTAACTGTTGTGATTCCTCATGTAACTGTCGTGATTCCTCAGGTAACTGTTGTGATTCCTCATGTAACTGTCGTGATTCCTCAGGTAACTGTTGTGATTCCTCAACTGACTGTTGTGATTCCTCAGGTAACTGTTGTGATTCCTCAGGTGACTGTTGTATCCCCCAGGTGACTGTTGTGATTCCTCACGTGATTGTTGCGATTTCTTAGGTGACTGGTGTATCCACCAGGTGACTGTTGTGATTCCTCAGGTAACTATTGTGATTCCTCACGTGACTGTTGTGATTCCTCAGGTAACTGTTGTGATTCCTCAGGTAACTGTTGTGATTCCTCAGGTGACAGTTTTAATCCTTAGGTGATTGTTGTGGTTCCTCAGGTGACTGTTGTGATTCCTAAGGTGACTGTTGTGACCTCCAGGTTACTGTTGTGACCCCCAGTAGACTGTTGTGACCCATAGGTGACTGCTGTTACCCACAGGTGACTGTTGTGAATCCTCAGGTAACTGTTGTGTTTTTTCAGGTACATGTTGTGACTCCGAAGGTGACTGTTGTGACCCCTAGGTGACTGCTGTGGCCTCCAGGTGACGGTTGGTACCCCCCAGGAGACTGTTGTGACCCATAGGTGACTGTTGTATCCCCATGTGATTGCTGTGATTCCTCAGGTGACTGTTGTGATCCCCCAGGTGACTGTTGTGATTCCTCAGGTGACTGTTGTGATTCCTCAGGTGACTGTTGTGATTCCTCAGGTGACTTTTGTGATCCCCCAGGTGACTGTTGTGATTCCTCAGGTAACTGTTGTGATTCCTCTGGTAACTGTTGTGATTCCTCAGGTGACTGTTGTGATTCCTCAGGTGGTTGTTGTGATTCCGCAGGTTCTGTTGTGATTCCTCAGGTTCTGTTGTGATTCCTAAGGTGACTGTTGTGATCCCCCAGGTGAATGTTGTGATTCCTCAGATGACAGTTGTATCCACCAGGTGAGAGTTGTATCCCCCAGGTGAATGTTGTGATTCCTCAGATAACTGTTGTATCCCCCAGGTGACTGTTGTGATTCCTCAAGTGACTGTTGTGATTCCTCAAGTGACTGTTGTATCCCCCAGGTGTCTGTTGTGATTCCTCAGGTAACTGTGATATCCCCCAGGTACTGTTGTATCCCCCAGGTAACTGTTGTATTCCCCAGGTGACTGTTGTGATTCCTGAGGTGACTGTTGTTATACCTCAGGTGACTATTGTGATTCCTGAGGTGACTGTTGTTATCCTCTTGTAACTGTTGTGACTCCTCAGGTAACTGTTGTGATTCCTCAGCTGAATGTTGTGATTCCTCAGCTGACTGTTGTGATTCCTCAGGTGACTATTGTGATTCCTGAGGTGACTATTGTGATTCCTCAGATGACTTTTGTGATTCCTCAGGTAACTGTTGTGATTCCTCATGTAACTGTTGTGATTCCTCAGGTAACTGTTGTGATTCCTCAGGTAACTGTTGTGATTCCTCAGCTGACTGTTGTGATTCCTCAGGTGATTGTTGTGATTCCTCAGGTGACTGTTGTGATTCCTTAGGTGACTGTTGTATCCCCCAGGTGACTTGTGATTCCTCAGGAGCTGTTGTATCCCCCAGATGACTGTTGTAATTCCTCAGGTGACTGTTGTATCCCACAGATGACTGTTGTATATCCCAGGTGACTGTTGTGAGTCCTCATGTGACTGTTGTGATTCTTCAAGTGACTGTTGTATCCCCCAGATAACTGTTGTATCCCCCAGGTGACTGTTGTATCCCCAGATGACTGTTGTATCCCCCAGGTGACTGTTGTGATTCCTCATGTGACTGTTGTGAATCCTCAAGTGACGGTTGTGATTCCTTAGGTGACTGTTATGATTCCTCAGGAGACGGCTGTGACCCCCAGGTGACTGTTCTGATTCCTCAGGTGACTGTTGTATCCCCAGGTGACTGTTGTGATTCCTCAGGTAACTGTTGCGAGTCCTTAGGTGACTGTTGTATCCACCAGGTTACTTGTGATTCCTCAGGAGACTGTTGTATCCCCCAGGTGTCTGTTGTGACCCTCAGGTAACTGTTGTGATTCCTTAGGTGCCTGTTGTAATTCCTGAGGTGAGAGTTGTGATTCCTCAGGTGATTGTTGTGGTTCCTCAGGTGATTGATGTGATTCCTCAAGTGACTGTTGTGACGTCCAAGGGACTGTTGTGATTTCTCAGGTGACTGTTGTGGTTCCTCAACTAATTGTTGTGATTTCTCAGGTGACTGTTTTGACCTACAGGTGACTGTTGTGACCCCCAGGTGACTTTTGTGATTCCTCAGGTGACTGTTGTGATTCCTTAGGTGACTGTTGTATCCCCAGGTGACTTGTGATTCGTCAGGTGATTGATGTTGTGATTCCTCAGATGACTGTTGTGATCCCCAGGTGACTGTTGTGATTCCTCAGGTGGCTGTTGTGATTCATCAGGTGACTGTTGTATCCTCCATGTGACTGTTGTAATTCCTCAGGTGTCTTTTGTGATTTCTCAGGTAACTGTTGAGACTCCTCAGGTAACTGTTGTGATTCCTCAGGTAACTGTTGTGATTCCTCAGGTGACTGTTGTGATTCCTCAGGTGACTGTTGTGAATCCTCACGTGGCTGTTGTGATTCCTCAGGTGACTGTTGTGATTCCACAGGTGATTGTTGTGATTCCACAGGTGATTGTTGTGATTCCTCAGGTGACTGTTGTATCCCACAAGTGATTGTTGTGATTCCTCAGGTGACTGTTGTATCCCCCAAGTGATTGTTGTGATTCCTCAGGTGACAGTTGTGATTCCTCAGGTGACTGTTGTGATCCACCAGTAGACTGTTGTGACTCCTCAGGTGACTGTTGTAATTCCTGAGGTGACTGTTGTGAACCCCTAGGTGAGTGATGTGATTCCTCATGTGACTGTGGTATCCCCCAGATGAGTGTTGTGATTCCTCAGGTAACAGGTGTATCCCCCAGGTGACTGTTGTGATTCCTCAGGTAACTGTTGTATCCACCAGGAAACTGTTGTATCTTCCAGGTAACAGTTGTGTCCCCCCGATAACTGTTGTATCCCCCAGGTAACTGTTGCATCCTCCTGGTGTCTGTTGTGATTCCTCATGTGACTGTTGTGATTCCTTAGGTGACTGTTGCTGATTCTTTAGGTGACTGTTGTGATTCCTCAGGAGACTGCTGTGACCCCCAGTTGACTGTTGTGATTCCTTAGGTGACTGCTTTGATTCCACAAAGGACTGTTGTATCCCCCAGGTGACTGTTGTGATTTCTCAGGTGACTCTTTTGATTCCTTAGGTGACTGATGTATCCCCCAGGTGACTGTTGTGATTCCTCAGGTGACTGTTGTATCCCCCAGGTGACCTGTGATTCCTCAGGTAACCGTTGTGATACCTCAGGTGACTGTTGTGATTCCTCAGGTGATTGTTGTGGTTCCTAAGGTGACTGTTGCGATTCCTCAGGTGACTGTTGTGACCTCCAAGTGACTGTTGTGATTCCTCAGGTAACTTGTGATACCTCAGGTGACTGTTGTGATACCTTAGGTGACTGTTGTGGTTCCTCAGGTGATTGTTGTGGTTCCTAAGGTGACTGTTGTGATTCCTCAGGTGACTGTTGTATCCCCCAGGTGATTATTGATTCCTCAGGAGACTGTTGTATCCCCCAGGTGACTGTTGTAATTCCTCTGGGGACTGTTGTATCCCACAGGTAACTGTTGGGATTCCTCAAGTGACTGTTGTGATTCCTCAGGTGATTGTTGTGGTTCCTAAGGTGACTGTTGTGATTCCTCAGGTGACTGTTGTGACCTCCAATTGACTTTTGTGGTTCCTCAGGTGACTGTTGTGACCCATAAGTGACTGTTGTGATTCCTAGGTTACTGTTGTGATTCTTCAGGTGACTTTTGGAATTCCTCAGGTGACTGTTGTGATTCCTCAGGTGAGTGTTGTATCCCCCAGGTGACTGTTGTGATTCCTCATGTAACTGTTGTGATTTTTCATGTACATGTTGTGACCCATAGGGTACTGTTTTGATCCCCCAGGTGACCGTTGTATCCTCCAGGTGACTGTTGTGATTCCTCAGGTAACTTTTGTGATTCATCAGGTAACTGTTGTGATTCCTCATGTAACTGTTGTGATTCCTCATGTAACTGTTGTGATTCCATAGGTAACTGTTGTGATTCCTCAGTTGACTGTTGTGATTCCTCAGGTGACTGTTGTTATTTCTTAGGTGACTGTTGTATCCCCCAGGTGACTAGTGATTCCTCAGGAGACTGTTGTATCCTGCATGTAACTGTTGTGATTCCTCAGGTGACTGTTGTGATCCTCCAGGGGACTGTTGTGATTCCTCAGGTGACTGTTGCTATTCCTCAGATGACTGTTGTATCCCCCACATGACTGATGGGACCCCCTCAGTGACTGTTGTATCCCCCAGGCGACTGTAGTAATTCCTCAGGTGACTGTTGTATCCACCAGGTAACTTTTGTGATTCCTCAGTTCCAGTTAACTGTTGTATCCCCCAGGTGACTGTTGTGATTCCTCATTTGTCTGTTGTATTCCCAGGTGAGTGTTGTGATTCCTCAGGTGACTATTGTATCCCCCAGGTGACTGTTGTGATTCCTCAGGTGAGTGTTGTGATTCTTCAAGTGACTGTTGTATTCCCCAGGTGACTGTTGTGATTCCTCAGGTAACTGTTGCATCCCCCAGGTAACTGTTGTATCCCGTGGTAACTGTTGTGATTCCTCAGGTGACTGTTGTGATCCCCAAGGTGACTGTTGTATCCCCCAGGTGACTGTTGTGATTCCTCATTTGTCTGTTGTATTCCCCAGGTGAGTGTTGTGATTCCTCAGGTGACTATTGTATCCCCCAGGTGACTGTTGTGATTCCTCAGGTGAGTGTTGTGATTCTTCAAGTGACTGTTGTATTCCCCAGGTGACTGTTGTGATTCCTCAGGTAACTGTTGCATCCCCCAGGTAACTGTTGTATCCCGTGGTAACTGTTGTGATTCCTCAGGTGACTGTTGTGATCCCCAAGGTGACTGTTGTATTCCTCAGGTAACTGTTGTGATTCCTCAGGTGACTGATGTGATTCCTCAGGTGAATGTTGTGATTCCTCAGGTGGCTGTTGTGGCCTCCAGGTGACTTGTGATTCCTCAGGTGACTGTTGTGGCCTCCAGGTGACTTTTGTGATTCCTCAGGTGACTGTTGTGATTCTTCAGGTGACTCATGTGATTCCTCAGTTGACTGTTGTATCCCCCAGGTGTCTGTTGTGATTCTTGAGGTAACTGTTGTATCCCCCATGTGACTGTTGTGATTCTTCAGGTGACTGTTATATCCCCCAGGTGACTGTTGTATCCCCCATGTGACTGTTGTATTTCCTCGGGTAACTGTTGTATCGTCAGGTAACTGTTGTATCCCCCAGGTCACTGTTGTATCCTTCAGGTAACTGTTGTGTTCCTACCTCCCCCTGAGGTCACTGCTGTGTCTCCCCACCCAGCAAACAATTTTATTTTGCCACTACCTATGCAAGTACTGATTAATTAGACAAAATAATGGCTGATCTGGCTGATTATGAATGTTACGGACCCGAGCCAAGCGTCCGAGCACGGAACAGTGACGACCACGCCATCTGTGGGTCAGCTCCCGAAACCCCCTCCAAATGGACGGCGCCATCAAGTGAGGACAGGAAATACCAGCTACAAGGGCTAGTTTCCCGTCCTGGTCAGCTCATAACACAGCCGCTGCTGACCTCTGGTGAGGTGGCGCTCAGACAGCAACGCCATCTATGGAGTGGATAGGCGGGCGTTTGTGTCTGAGCCGGTAAGTGACGTGCCCTAGTGTGTCTCTATTATTGATGACGTGTCTGATTACAGAGTCGACTTGGGACTGCTGTAATGGAAGTTGGATCAGTCTACCCAAGGCAGCCGTCTTGTCTCCAAGTGTTTGCTGCAGCAGCTGTGAGTCGCCCCCCGGATGAACACTGTGGTGTTACCCTGCCTGTGACGTGGCAGTTGAGGGATTGTCGTACCCGGGACTGACTGGTGGAGACGCTTAACCACTGGGGTGCTGTGGCGAGGAGAGTGGTCTGTGGGATCACACGAGGCTCCTGACTAGGGCTCACTACCCTAGTATCGGTCGTGGAGTGGCCTAACCAGCGTTGCTGATTGGAACCTGCCAGCTACCGGCTGGACTTGTGGTTGATGGCCTCCACGACGGTGCCCCCAGTGGAACTGTGATTTGGCTGGCCTGTGGCCAGGGTAGACTCAAGAGAATCGAGGGATTCGTCGTGAGGCCACAAGAGGACCAAGAGCTTAGCACCGTTGAGCACCGTGAACGTCCAGTCTTCAGAGGAAGACTACGTTGTATATAATAGTGTTTAACCCCCCCCCCCCCCGTGTAACCTTTTATATTATTTATGGTGACGGTAATAATTATATTATTAAGTTTTTGCCTTTATTTCCCTTCCCCTTTAATTTACTTGCGTTACGGATCACATCCCTTGAAAGCCACTACTAGCTTGGGGCTGGATACCCAAACTCTACTTACATCAGAGAATGAACCCAGTTGCGACCCGAGAGGGCCGTAACATAATTGGCATCCCCAGCGGGATTCGACCCCTTGTCAAGTATGTTTGACAGGGGTGGTGAAGTGGCGCAATCCCTGTAAATAATTCCCCCTGTGTGTGACTATTAGGACGTTATACGTCCTGTGCGGTGCTCGGAGTGACTAAGTGCATTATTGTGTAGTGCGGTGCTCGGTGTAATTCAGTGCAATATTGTAGAGCGAGGTGCTCGCTGTGATTAAGTGCAATATTGTGTAGCGCGGTGCCCGGTGTAATTACGTGCTATATTGGCAAGTGAGGCGCTAGGGGCAATAAAGTGCAATATTGACGTAGAACAGTACTCGGTGCGTTAAGTGCTAAAGTGAAGCGGTGTGTTAAGTGCTAGTGTACCAAGTGACGATGGCGGAAAAAGCGACCATAGACGATCTGGACGATGTTCAGGCTTTTCTGAACAGGGAGGACTGTCTTGCCAGATTGAAATATCTGGGCAACAGGAAATCGTACTAGTGAGTGCCTACCTGGAGATCAAGATACGTGCCAGTGATTCCCGTGTGGAGATCTTGTCCAAGGTTCACCGGCATTTGAAAGGCCGAAGAAAAACAGGAAGATGAGGCACCTAGTATAAAAGAAGGTGACGAGATAGCTTCCACTGAAAAGGAAGGTAAGGGCAGTGATGTCGAAAGTGATGAGAGTGAACTAAATATAAGTTTACTTACTGTGAAAATGCGTGAACTAGAGATCCACCGTGAAATAGAATGGAAAAAGCTAGAAATCGCTAAAGAGAGAGAAGAGAAAGCGAGAGAGAGAGAAGATAAGAAATTAGAAATGGAAAGAGAGACAAGAAATGGAAAGAGAGCAATTAAGAAAGGAATTAGAGATGAGGCGTTTAGAATTAGAACGAGAAAGAGAAAGAGAAGAACGAGAAAGAGAAGAACGACAAAGAGAAAGAGAAGAACGAGAAAAAGAACGAGACAGGCAAGAACGACGGGACAGAGAGGAAAGAGACAACATGAGCTAGAAGTATTACGGTTAGGCGGTGGTCGGAGGCAAACAACGGACACAAATCTTTTCGATCCGGTGAGGAACATCAAAATGGTCCCGAAGTTCAACGAGAAGGAAGTCTCAAAGTTCTTCGCGGCCTTTGAGAAAGTCGCAGCCTCTTTGGAGTGGCCAAGGGAGAATTGGGCCATCATGATACAGTCCGTCTTGACTGGGAAGGCCCAAGTCGCCTACTCCACGTTGTCCCTTGATGTCTATGGCGACTATGACAAGGTGAAGAAGGTCGTGCTCATGGCGTACCAATTGGTACCTGAGGCTTACAAGCCGAAGTTCAGGAACCTGAAGAAGACCTCAGAGCACACGTTCACCGAATTCGCCACCATCAAGGAGCGACTTTTCCAGGAATGGTGTGCCTCTCGGAAGGTGGAGACCAAAGAAGACCTCTAGCAGCTCGTACTGTTAGAGGACTTCAAGGATTGTTTGTCTGGAGACCTAAAGACGTACTTAGAGGAGCAGCAGGTGGAGACCTTCAGTGCGGCAGCCACCATGGCTGAGGAATACATCCTGACTCATAGGCCGTCTGCTAAGTACGTCCCGAGGAATTACCCCCACCGGTTTGACAAACCTCATCAGGAAGAGGAGAGACCCTGTCCCACGAAGCGCTGAGAAGACGCCCCCAAGTAGCCCTCGAAGGACTAGTCCTAACAGTCCGAAACACCGGAGTCCGAGGAGGAATGTGGTGTGTTGGACTTGTGGGCAGAAAGGGCATGTAGCTGCTATGTGCCGAGGCAAAAGAGGTAGCGGCGCTCGTAGGGAGGTGATGTTGATGAGCTGTGTAACACTACCAGCAGGAAGCCAGTCTACTACTACGCAGGAAGAATCCAGATTGTTTTCCCCTCACACTTCAAGCGGGTATGTATCGAGTGGTCATACTGGTAGATCTGTTGTAGTGCTCAGAGATAGTGGAGCAGCCCAGTCCCTGATCGCGAGTAGCTCGTTACCCGAGGGAGTGAGTGTGGATAGGAGACAAAAGGTTGTCCTAGTCGGGTTTCCTAGGACGCGGTACGTCGCCCCCTTAGTGCCAGTACATCTCGACTCGCCTTACTTTAGTGGCACATGTGCGTTGGCAGTAGTCGATACCCTCCCTATAGCAGGGATTGACGTGGTACTAGCCAACGACTTGGTGACAGATTGGAGCATCAATCTTCCCAAGGTCGCGGACGAGTCAGCCAGAACAACAAGGTCTGAGGTAACGGCAGGCAGTGGTAATATCCAGGTACGGACAGATCCGGAATTAAATATGTTTAATCCTTCCTCTCACCTACAGATCGACAACATCCTAGCAGAGTCTCCTGATTCTTCTCCCAATAAGGAACATGAGGTTATGATGGCAGAGGCAACTGAGCATGAAGAGAGGTCTCGTGTGCTAGCACCCACGGATACCAACGAGTCTGGAGAGAAGGCGGATGAGTACTTGCGGTATGGCAAGGTACAGCATTCATTGAACCGGCCAGAGATTCCCCAGACGTCGGAGGTATGTGAGGTATGTGCGAAGGTTTTAGTGCCCTCTTTGGTCCATACCAGGCTAATGGATGTAGCTGGCTATGGACATTACAAGCTCATGAAACTTGTCCCTAAGTTAACCAAATGTTTCTTAGCGGTATTTTGTTTTATTCTTGTATGTGCTCTCGGTGAGGACCAGTGGACGACCCGGCAGATGATGGCTCCCATGAACACCATGAAGAGATCCCAGGGATTGGAAATTTGTACTGCGAGTGTTGCAGTCGAAGAAGGGACCTGGAAGGTGATGGTAGATACAGGAGGTACGAGAGATGATAATATGAGTGACTGTTTCCGACAGGTTGACACCCCTCGCGTGATTGCTGAGCCTAAACGCAGCGTTATACGGAACGTTGGTCGACCTGACGGTGGCAGAGCGAATGCCATCCTCGATGTACGAGCAGCCCTGTTGGGACTAGTTGTGGGCCTAGTAGAGGAGTATGCTGTGAGTACTGATTTAACTGTCGCTGTGACTCTAAATAATCCGACCCCTGTATTCCAGGTTCCCGTCTCCCTGAAGGACTACCGGACCGGCACCAGAAATGCCGTCTGTGACCAGCCATCATCGGTGCCCCGACACAGGGAAGTGTGGAGTCGCCCCAGATCGTGTCTATACCGATCCTTACTTGAGAGATGTGAGATGATGCCCCTGCTTGGCATCGCAGTGGAGGTGTGGAAGATTACATCAGGCAGATCATCGTCTTCCACCGGCAAGTTTCCTTCATGCCAGAGTTCCCCAGTAGTACAGTTTTGTGGACAAGACAGCCTCACCACTCCAGTTTATAGTGTACGTGAGTCCGTGTGGAGTTTTATCCACGTACTAATTTGGTTTGTGTTTCTCTTTATAGAACCCCAAACCAAATTCTTTTTGGTGGGGAGGTGTTACGGACCCGAGCCCAGCGTCTGAGCACGGAACAGTGACGACCACGCCATCTGTGGGTCAGCTCCCGAAACCCCCTCCAAATGGATGGCGCCATCAAGTGAGGACAGGAAATACCAGCCACAAGGGCTAGTTTCCCGTCCTGGTCAGCTCATAACACAGCCGCTGCTGACCTCTGGTGAGGTGGCGCTCAGACAGCAACGCCATCTATGGTGTGGATAGGTGGGCGTTTGAGTCTGAGCCGGTAAGTGACGTGCCCTAGTGTGTCTCTATTATTGATGACGTGTCTGATTACAGAGTCGACCTGGGACTGCTGTAATGGAAGTTGGATCAGTCTACCCAAGGCAGCCGTCTTGTCTCCAAGTGTTTGCTGCAGCAGCTGTGAGTCGCCCCCCGGATGAACACTGTGGTGTTGCCCTGCCTGTGACGTGGCAGTTGAGGGATTGCCGTACCCGGGACTGACTGGTGGAGACGCTTAACCACTGGGGTGTTGTAGCGAGGAGAGTGGTCTGTGGGATCACACGAGGCTCCTGACTAGGGCTCGCTACCCTAGTATCGGTCGTGGAGTGGCCTAACCTGCGTTGCTGATTGGAACCTGCCAGCTACCGGCTGGACTTGTGGTTGATGGCCTCCACGACGGTGTCCCCAGTGGAACTGTGATTTGGCTGGCCTGTGGCCAGGGTAGACTCAAGAGAATCGAGGGATTCGTCGTGAGGCCACAAGAGGACCAAGAGCTTAGCACTGTTGAGCACCGTGAACGTCCAGAGTCTTCAGACGAAGACTACGTTGTATATAATGGTGTTTAACCCCTGCCCCTGTGTAACCTTTTATATATTATTTATGGTGACGGTAATAATTATATTAATAAGTTTTTGCCTTTATTTCCCTTCCCCTTTAATTTACTTGCGTTACGGATCACATCCCTTGAAAGCCACTACTAGCTTGGGGCCGGATACCCAAACTCTACTTACATCAGGGAAAGAACCCGGTTGCGACCCGAGAGGGCCGTAACAATGAAGATGACTCACAAGCCAGGTTGAATCCTTTTGCCAATTTAATTACTCAGAGTAATGTAACAACAGCTTCCTCTAACACTACTCAATCAGAAGTTAAACTGCCTTCAATAAGTTTTCCCACTTTTTTGGAACAGAAGTTGAAGGATGGGACAACTTTAACAAATAAATACAACTTCAACAAATAAATTTGTTGGCGCTGTGGATTTTAAACCCTCAATTCCTAAAACCACCATATACTCATACCTACAGGATCAACTTAAGGGTGATGCTGAAAATGTGGTAGCAAATTTAGTGAATAAATAGTGACAGCTACAATCTCGCAGTTCAGCTCCTTTTGGATAATTATGCTAACACAATGAGAACTGTTACACTTTTAGTTCAAAAGTTGTTGAACTTACCCCCAACTAATGAAACCACTGACTCACTCCAAACCTTCAGATTTGAGATTGAGTCATTACTTCAAGTACTCAGCCTTAAGGTTGATATAAATAGTGCTGAGTGGTTAACTAAAGTTATCATTTGACGCAAATTATCCAGTGAAACACTGGAAGGGATGTGTTCCTCGAATAACAAATATTCCTTCATAGTTCAGGAGATTACAGAAGGTTTATGCTCTGTTGTAGAACGACTGAGAGCAAATGCAGATGGTAAACCAACATCCAAATCTTCGTTAACCACCAATAACAAGCAATCAAAGAGTACATCCAGTACTCCAACTAAATATAAAACATCTAACTCCTCTCCACTGGAAATTTGGCAGTGTGGGTACATATGCAGTGGGTCCCACCAAACCTACAGTTACTGTGTCACCCAAGGCAGTAACTCCCAAAGATGCTGTAGGCTGGATGACATGTTTGTTCTGTAATGAAGAACATTCCATATACCACTGCACTAATTACTCTGATCGTATTACACGTGTAAAGCGACTCTTGGAGTTGCATAAATGCACCAAGTGCCTAAGGACATGACACCAATGCCTGTACAATCCAGCTGTGCACCTGCAACAGGTGGAATCAGGGGCCGCACCATGCAGTATTGTGTGGGGAACATAAAATTAAAGTCCCCCAATGCCATGGTGGAGAAAGAGACTTCCACCACCGTCCAGTACTGCAAAGTACGACAGTAAAGTCTCCTACCGACAAAGTCTAAGAATAATGCGACTTGGCCAACTGCCCAACTTACTATAAAAAACAAAAGGGGCAAGGTCAACAACTCCCGCAGATTATTTGACCATAGGTCCCACAAACATTTGTCACCCAAGAAGTGGCAGATAACTTAAAATTAAAACCCATTGCTCAGGCAAAATTAATTATAACAGGGTTCCTGACCAATACAGGTCCCCTCAAGTTTACGAAGTGGTCCAACCATTAGTACGTTTAGGCAGTTATGCCAGACTTGTGCAGGCCATTGTAGTAGACAAAATCCCATTTGACCTATTTCTTGATGTCATTGAAATTATCTTTCATGTCTTAGTGTATCCTTCGAAGTGTAAAGATGTCTTAAAGGGTAACTTTAGTTTGGAAATATTATGAAGAGAGTTGCCCCTTGACTATTTTCTTACTCCATGAAGAAAAATGTTAGTTAAGAAAAATGCTGAAAGATTCCTTTGACTGTATTTTCGAACGGAAGAAGAGTTATTTTAGATAAGAAATGATGCAAAGATGCTACACTTGATTATTTTCAGATGAGTGAAAAGTGATTTTAGCTAAGAAGCGTTAAGAAAAGATTGTTTTAGTAAATTTGTTACTGTATAGAGTGTAGTTTTTGTTTAAGAACAGTGTGGGTCAGAAATATTAAGTTGAGTAAAAGAAATACATAGTCATAGTTTTTTGGCAAATAAGGAACAGACTAAATAAATACTTTGTAAACAAAAATTTGTAAATAACTAACAAAATAATTAATTTGTAACTAAAATACTTTGTAACAAATAATTTATTGAGACACAGTAATGTTGTTGATAATATATATATATATATATATATATATATATATATATATATATATATATATATATATATATATATATATATATATATATATATATATATATATATATATATATATATATATGTCGTACCTAGTAGCCAGAACGAACTTCTCGGCCTACTATGCAAGGCCCGATTTGCCTAATAAGCCAAGTTTTCATGAATTAATTGTTTTTCGACTGCCTAACCTACCTAACCTAACCTAACCTAACTTTTTCGGCTACCTAACCTGTAAAGACAGGTTAGGTTAGGTTAGGTAGGGTTATCTTGAGATAATTTCGGGGGTTTTTAGTGTCCCCGCAGCCCGGTCCTCGACCAGGCCTCCACCCCCAGAAAGCAGCCCGTGACAGCTGACTAACACCTAGGTACCTATTTTTACTGCTAGGTAACAGAGGCCTAGGGTGAAAGAAACTTTTGCCCATTGTTTCTCGCCGGCGCCGGCGAGAAACATAGGGTTGGTTAGGTTCGGTCATATATCTACGTTAATTTTAACTCCAATAAAAAAAATTGACCTCATACATAATGAAATGGGTAGCTTTATCATTTCATAAGAAAAAAATTAGAGAAAATATATTAATTCAGGAAAACTTGGCTTATTAGGCAAATCGAGCCTTGAATAGTAGGCCGAGAAGTGCGTTCTGGCTACTAGGTACGACATATATATATATATATATATATATATATATATATATATATATATATATATATATATATATATGTCGTACCTAATAGCCAGAATGCACTTCTCAGCCTACTATTCAAGGCCCGATTTGCCTAATAAGCCAAGTTTTCATGAATTAATGTTTTTTCGTCTACCTAACCTACCTAACCTAACCTAACCAAGCTTTTTTTGGCTACCTAACCTAACCTTACCTATAAATATAGGTTAGGTAGGGTTGGTTAGGTTCGGTCATATATCTACGTTAATTTTAACTCCAATAAAAAAAAATTTACCTCATACATAGAGAAAAAGGTTGCTTTATAATTTCATAAGAAAAAAATTATAGTAAATATATTAATTCAGGAAAACTTTGCTTATTAGGCAAATCGGGCCTTGAATAGTAGGCTGAGAAGTGAGTTCTGGCTACTAGGTACGACATATATATATATATATATATATATATATATATATATATATATATATATGTCGTACCTAGTAGCCAGAACGCACTTCTCAGGCCTACTATGCAAGGCCCGATTTGCCTAATAAGCCAAGTTTTCCTGAATTAATATATTTTACTATAATTTTTTCTTATGAAATGATAAAGCTATCCATTTCATCTATGTATGAGGTCAATTTTTGTTTATTGGAGTTAAAATTAACGTAGATATATGACCGAACCTAACCAACCCTACCTAACCTAACCTAACCTATATTTATAGGTAAGGTTAGGTTAGGTAGCCAAAAAAGCTAGGTTAGGTTAGGTTAGGTAGGTTAGGTAGACGAAAAAACATTAATTCATGAAAACTTGGCTTATTAGGCAAATCGGGCCTTGAATAGTAGGCTGAGAAGTGCGTTCTGGCTATTAGGTACGACATATATATATATATATATATATATATATATATATATATATATATATATATATATATATATATATATATATATCACTAGGAACTCTTTGACCCAGCCAGGATTCGAACCCATGCCGTCCTGGATCAACCCTAAACGTACACAGTACCATGACCACCGCACCAATGATCGTCTAAGACGATCATTGGTGAACGTGCATATATACATATACATATATATATAATATATATATGTATATATATAATATATATATATATAATATATATATGTCGTACCTAGTAGCCAGAACGCACTTCTCAGCCTACTATGCAAGGCCCGATTTGCCTAATAAGCCAAGTTTTCATGAATTAATGTTTTTTTCGACTACCTAACCTACCTAACCTAACCTAACCTAACCTTTTCGGCTACCTTACCTAACCTAACCTATAAAGATAGGTTAGGTTAGGTTAGGTAGGGTTGGTTAGGTTCGGTCATATATCTACGTTAATTTTAACTCCAATAAAAAAAATTGATCTCATACATAATGAAATGGGTAGCTTTATCATTTCATAAAACAAAAATAGAGAAAATATATTAATTCAGGAAAACTTGGCTTATTAGGCAAAACGGGCCATGCATAGTAGGCCGAGAAGTGCGTTCTGGCTACTAGGTACGACATTATATATATATATATATATATATATATATATATATGTCGTACCTAGTAGCCAGAACTCACTTCTCAGCCTACTATTCAAGGCCCGATTTGCCTAATAAGCCAAGTTTTCCTGAATTAATATATTTACTATAATTTTTTTCTTATGAAATGATAAAGCAACCCTTTTCTCTATGTATGAGGTCAATTTTTTTTTATTGGAGTTAAAATTAACGTAGATATATGACCGAACCTAACCAACCCTACCTAACCTAACCTAACCTATATTTATAGGTAAGGTTAGGTTAGGTAGCCAAAAAAAGCTAGGTTAGGTTAGGTTAGGTAGGTTAGGTAGACGAAAAAACATTAATTCATGAAAACTTGGCTTATTAGGCAAATCGGGCCTTGAATAGTAGGCTGAGAAGTGCGTTCTGGCTATTAGGTACGACATATATATATATATATATATATATATATATATATATATATATATATATATATATATATATATATATATATATATATATATATGTCGTACCTAGTAGCCAGAACTCACTTCTCAGCCTACTATACATGGCCAGATTTGCCTAA